>NW_024423319.1:94669386-94675096 GCF_017311325.1 Ursus maritimus
TTTTTTTTTTCTTTTGCAGAGTTGCCTTTTTCCTTATAAGTATTATTTGTTTAAAATTATGATTGAACAATAACAATTATGTGAGGACGTTTGCTGCATGTAATGGTTTCTATCAGAGTATTTTACAGGTAGGTTTTCAACCCCATGAGAACTAATGCTCCAATTTAAAAACACATATTTTATCACCCTAAAATAAAATTCTTAGGTAATTTAATCTAGCTTCAACATAATTGTGTATGTGTTAATACCCTAAGTATAATGTAAAAAGAAAAATAAATTCATAATAAAAATATTATGCTTTTTTTCCTCAGCACAACCAGACTGGAAGACCTAATGACTATAGTCAGATGCTTGTTCTTACGCTGAGAATTACTGTGTATACAAGTATTGCCGGAAACAATAGTGCGGTTGGGGGGAGTTCATAGTGATTGGCATATTCTCAGATGATACAAATCTTTGAAAATGGTGAACCGCTGTACACAGTATTCCTTTGAAGAAGGCTACATTAGGCTCTATGCTCAGATAGTCAGAGACTGGATTTTTACTTGCAAGAATATCCAGAAAGATCATTGAAATTTGTGTAGGGAATGTGGGAAGCTTTTGTTGTGTGGCTCCGCCCAACATACAACATGGATGATTCCTCCTACTAAATGCCACGTGTGCTGATCATTCTGGCAACACAAATGTCATTCAACATTTCCCAAACACCTCTTCAAGGTGATACCAGTACCATTGGAAATCACGGATGCAGCCTTCCCCTTTGTTTCAAATGAACAAATTCTGGTCACCGCAAGGGCAAATTAGGTTTAAAAACTGAACAAGAAAATAGCTTAAATTTGCTATGGTCCACTTTAAATATAGGAAACTCTTCAGTGGGCAGGGTTTTTTTTTGTTGTTGTTGTTCTCTTGTTGCCTTTACTGACGTTCCTATCACATGTTCCTAAATTAGTGACATTTCGAACTTTGTATTCCTTCTTGCTCATCACGCTTCTACTTCACTCAAGTTCCATTCCTTCCTTGGTCTAGGTTCAAGTTCTGGATCTCCCACTTTTTTGCTGTGCAGTTTGGGCATCTTACTTAACCTCTTTGATCCTCAGTTTCCTCATCTACGAGATAATAGCAGTACTTCTCTCAGGACTGTTATGAAGATAAACATGACCAAAAGGCTTCTCAGAGTACAACACGAAAGAGTAGTGACAACAAACTTTGACTTGCCCACTTGGCAGAGAAAGCTGATGTCTGAGAGATTGGTTCCATTTAGAGTACTCAAGTGGGCTGAGTGACCTGTCTCCAGTACATAGACATGCACGAGAAGATAAATTAAAAAATTATCAGAACGCAGAGAGGCAGTAATATACTATGGATAATTAATGACATGCATCAGTTTGAGATAATCTCTAAAAGTAATAGACTTCCCAGTGGCTCAAATTCATTGGTCAAAATAGTGTCTTCCTTGGATAGAGTTTGGATGATCATTGCCCAAGTTTGTCTCTCTTTGCTTTATACATCCATTGTTGACCTGCTACACCTCTAATTAACACATATTCTCTTTATTGTGTGTCTTTGAATAATATTCAGAGGACTATTATATTTCCCCTTATGTTCAAAGAGCACTGTCTCTGCCTCTCCCTATATACTGGCTACAGGTATCATTGCCCTGTTATTTACAGGAGTAAATAGGGCTTTAATATCCTAATATTGAACCTGATTCATTTATTCATTCAACCAACCTTTATTAATCTTCTAACAACAGCTCTCATTTCTTCAGGTGATGCTTCCTGGGTGATGCTGTTGCTACTGGTTTGGGAATCACGCTTTGAAAAACTGCTGTATTATGATCTGGGGATAAGGTGGTAAGTGATAAGTGTCTCATTATTCAAGAACCTTTCAGATGCAATCATAGTACTTGTGATTATAACACTATTATAAGAGATTCAGTATGGCTATTTCAAGATGAAATGGAAGCACATTGCAAAGTCAGTAAGCCACTTGAGAAAGAGTTAGCAAAAGCTTCTCTGAAGAGGTGACATTGTGTAGAGACCTGAACATGGAGTAAGTTGGTCAGGTAAGAGGAAAAAATAGGCGGGGAGGGTACTATCAGAGACCTAAGTAGTGAGCCTGACGTTGGGGAAGGATAAAAAGCTTAAGGATGATAGAGCTTCACACATAATGCAATGCATAGGGTAAAGGCACGCCTTTGGGAAGGACTGATTGATGTTAGACATTAAATCAAGTCCAGCAGAAATTAGGTTGGAGCAGGTGGAAAGCAAACACCAGAGTTTGCAGACAAAACAAAATTAGAGTTGCTAGGAGTTTAAAAGGAAGAAAGGCAACCAAACCACAAGCCGATAAGGTGGGTACAGATGAATTTGTGTGAATGCTATTTGTTAAGGTGCATTTATGTATTTGCTCAACACATTTAGGTCTCCACCACTCAAAAATGACATTCTAAGGTTTTAACATCCGACGACTTCAATTGGGAATGTTTGCCTCATGGGATCTGTGGGAGGAAAAACACAGCCGGGACAAAAATCCAAACATCATGCAAATCTTTGACATTTTGTTACCTGACAAAGATAAGTAAGATTCTACTTTGTTTTGACAAACACAGGGACCTTTGGATTTGTGTTCGGATACTTTGGATTAACCAGGAGACTAGTGAGAAGGAAAACAATGGTGTCATGTTATGGATTAGAATGTATGCCAAACCAAGATAGCAAAAATAAACCACGCTCTACAATATACCACCACCCCTGGGTATTAAACAGGAACTATAATTGTACTGAAACATGAGTCAAAAACTGGAATGGACCACAATAATTTGCTGAACTGTGGAAATTTTTTTTTGAAATGTGTACTAAACCTGCAAATTAGAAAACCAAAAGGCAACCATGTAGTGACCCTGTTTGAACTGGAATTGAACCTATATTTTGTCTGTGCTTATTTAAATGTACAACGTAATTTTCCAAACTAAATCTAAAGGGATCTGACCTATATTCTACTTGAGCCCTAGTTTTTAAATATATATGTATTTTTTCAATGACAGAAATCTGTAGTCTATGTTAAGCTCACTCAGGTAGCAACTACTGATGTTTCAGGATCCTTGCTGAAGAATTAACTCAGGCCTCTGAATGGCCCACTGCAAGGCACTGTCTTCAAAATGTGCTATGCCAGGATGATGGTTCGTTGTTCATGGTAATAAATAGACCAACCATCTTTGATCAAGTGGTAGGCTTTAAATAAATAACTACGCAGAACCAGTCAATCAGGTGGATAACTCACAGCCTCTCTTCATAAGGACTTCTTTCCCATTCAGACACAGCTGGTATCAGTTTTCATTCTACGGTACCCTTCTCTTCCATCCTAGGCCTTTATCTCCTGAAGCAGTTTCCCATCTTCTTTCTCACGAGTCCAGCTTTTTATCATACCCTAAGATTAGCCCAGAGTGATGGCTACAGAGTGACATGTGGTAATGGTGAAGGGAAAAGGAAGAGGTAGAGAAATGAGCTGTTTTATTTTGCTGGTATTAGGACTGCCAGGGCGCTCCGAGTATCTCCTTACTTCCTGCTCCCATTTCTTACGCCAAATACTCTTCTCCAATTGTTTTCTCGGCCCTTATTTCTGTAACTGAATGCCAGGAACAAATTAACCCAGCTGTTTTTCTAAGTGCAGGCGAATTAGATTTCAAGGAAGTGGGGAAGAGAGGGAAGGGAGAGAGAGAGAGATGAAGGAAGGAAGGAAAGCAGAAAGGAAGGAGGAAGGGAATGGAGGCTGGAAATCGATGAAGGAAGGAAGGGATAGGTTGAAGACCTAGAAAGGATCTTCTTTATTGTGCTTTTTCCATCATCGCGAAAATACAAACCTTCAGAAAAACTTCCAAGTGCGATATGATTTCTTTAGGGGTAAGAAGAGGGGAGAAAATTTATAAGATAACATTCTACTTATAGAGGACCGTGGATAAGAAAAACCTTGGTAATCGGCAACTACTAGTGGCTAAGGGAAATGGAGAACCAGATCATTCACTGGAAAAATTTGCCAAAATAAAAGAAACCAGATATTTGGAAAGCCACTTAGAAGAGAGGGAAAGTAGGTTTAAGCGGATTAGGGCTGACTTCTATACTAGTGCTTCTCAAACTGCACAGAATGCTCTTGAGAATCTTGCTAAAATGCAGAATCAGATTCTGTAAATCTAGGGCAGAGACTGAGATTCATTTCTAACAAGCTCCCACGTGGTGCTCATCCCACTGGTGTGCAAACTTCCCTTTGACTGGCAAGGTTCTGAACTTTCTTATTTGTAACCACTTGTAGGCCCCTGCCTGCTGTAGATGAGGCAGATATATGCCTCCATTTCCACATTGGAACTTGAAAAATATTTTTCCAAATATATTTGTTTTTTTCCAAAAACGTACTGTATTATTTCATACAGTAGTAGGACTTTTGGTACTGCACTTCAGGTACAATATGATGTAAATAAGCTTTTGTACAATGACCCGAGTACTGAGCCAGATTATAAAGCACATTGGGGAAAAAAAATCCATTTATGACTGGGTCATCATTTCTTTAGAAAAACTAGTGCAGAATTTTGAGACCATGAAGTCCAATCTCATCATATAATTTTGATTTTTTAGAATGAGCATATTTTGGGAGACCATTATCTATGTGGACGTTTATTATGCCAATAATGGTAAAGTAAGGGAGACCCAGGTTAGGATTGATGCAGTTGATGGGTTTTATGTAGATTGGAAATGAGAAAAAAAAAAAATCTAATTCAACATTTCTTTTAGTCCTTAAATGCATTGGTACAAAATCCTCAGAAATTTGAACTACCATCTTTGCAATATATTATTTTTAAAGAGAATAAAATAAAAAAGAAGCATTCCTGATAGTCGTTAGTAATGTAGCTAGTGACAATGTGTTTAATACAATTATTGTTTTCTATTTCCAGAAATGTCTAGTGATCAAGAGAAAAAACACATCCACAAAATAATAGAAGCCATAGAGCATTATTCCAGGGAGTCTGCTTTTTCTTCTTAACTGACGTCTTTAAAAGTAACTTTATACATAGTGGCAACGTTGAGTTGCCTGAAGCACTTAAGTTAAAATGTGTCAAAATATTAGTAACAAGTTTTAAATCAGGGATAGACTATTGAGGAAAAAAAACTCCAGGAAATGAAAATGTGCCACCTGCTGCCCTTTTGCCAAAAGCCACATTTTGTTGGCCCATGTGTTCATTTCTTCATTTCTTTGATTGTTTTTTAATTTACAAAGATGAACATTCCTTTTTTTATTTTAAAGATGCATTTATTTTTAGAGAGAGAGAGAGAGCACTTGCAGGAGTAAGGGGAGAGGCAGAAGGAGAGGGAGAGAGAAGCTCTCAAGCAAACTCCCTGCTGAGCAGGGAGCCCGATGCAGGGCTCAATTCCAGGGCCCTGAGATCATGACCTGAGCTGAAACCAAGAGTCAGCTGCTTAACCAACCAAGCCACGCAGGTACCCCTAAAGATGAACAGTTCTATAACTGGTAGAACAATCTTCTGTTTTCCAGGGCCATTTTGTTTTGACTTATTTTTAAAACCCCAACAAGTAATGGATCTATGTTTTAAAACAAGGTACCATTGCTATTAAATTTCTTTTATTTTCCACATATAGCTTAATGAAACAAAACTAAACAAAACAAAAATGTAGGGGAGTAGTCTTTTTTTTTTTTTTTT
>NW_024423319.1:94675106-94692015 GCF_017311325.1 Ursus maritimus
TTTTTTTTTTTTTTTTAAGATTTTTGTTTATTTATTAGAGAGAGAGAACACAACCAGGGGGAGCAGCAGGCAGAGGGAGAGGAGAAGCAGGGAGCCCGATGTGGAGCTCTATCCCAGGAGTCCAGGATCATGACCTGAGCCAAAGGCAGACAACCAACTGAGCCACCCAGGCCCCCCGGGGAGTAGTTTTAATAAGCAAATGCTTTGGGGACCACAGCAATCCTTGGTACCTGCCACTTCAAAGCCACTAGCTTTGAAATAACCTGCATAGTAAAGCACTGAGTTTTGGCATATTTTCAGTCTCAATACATAAGCAAAATTACTAAACTGTACCCCTGTTTTATGCCAAAATTTTCATAGGAAGGGGATAAAAGGAAGGAGATTGTGAGATTAATTTATTGGTCTGGTGGAAATGAAGACGTATCGGAGGGAAAATGTTCATTTTATGTAGAGTATGAATTGTCCCCTATAGGTAAAGTGACCATAATTCCTGTTTTCCCAGGCCATCCTGGCATATGCCCATTATCATGGCATTCTTTTCAGTTTAACATTTGTCCTGCACTTCTCATCTTTATCAAAGTATTACCATTAATCGATATATGAAATTAAGCTGACTTGAGTGGGGAGCATCTCTGCTATTTACATTCAGTTTTTGCCGTGTTCTCCTTGCCAGTGTACCAGATGCATATAAAGAGAGATGCAGGTGAAAAGATCTCATTTGAACATACAGTTAACTCTAAAACACAACCATCAACCATTTCTAAAACCTCTCCTGGGCTGACCTTTTCAGGAAAAATATAATTAACGCCTCCCTTCCTTTCAAGGACAGAATGCAGAGTCCTCACTGATAAAACAAACCGCATTCAAACAGGAGTGTTTTTTTGTTTTTTTTTTTTTTAATGGGAATGAATGCCTCCATCAGAGCTCAGAAGTAGGTAGGAATCAGGGCGCCTGGGTGGCTCAGTTGGTTAGGCAACTGCCTTCGGCTCAGGTCATGATCCAGGAGTCCTGGGATTGAGCCCTCATTCGGGCTCCCGGCTGGGCGAGGAGTCTGCTTCTCCCTCTGACGCTCCCCCTCTTGTGCTCTCTCTCTCAAATAAATACATAAAATTAAAAAAAAATAAGTAGGTAGGAATAATATTCAAAGCTTCTACTTAGTAGTATACTCACTTAGCAGTATCATGACTGAGTTGTAGCCTAAGAAAGGCCTAACTCTACAAAGCCCCTGGGAGATCAGAGCAGTGGTATACACGGGAATTATAAATTAGATAGACATGAAATGTGTGTAGAATGTAAAGGCCCAGAAGTCCTGGTATAAAGTATACAGATACTTGTCTGAATTCTCTTGTTCGGTGGTGTTAATATCTGTTGTAAAGTCTACAGTCATTTCTTTATTTTGATATGTGTTTCTATTTGAATAAGTTCTTTTAGCAGCAGTGAGCTAATGAAGTTCGTGCCTGATGAGAAACTAAGTGCTGAATTTCTGTTTCTTAGGAAAATTGGTGATGAACTTATAACTTGTACCATATGCTCGTTGAAATTTACCATCAACCATTGGGTTGCTGCAGTGTTATCATTGACCTCATGGAAACCACAAGACACAGATATGCTGAAGAAGCAGCAATATCTAATTCAAAGTTAGTAGTTATTTTAAGAAAGATGACAGTTTAATACTTGCAATCACAAAAGGTTCATTTGCATGTCACTCTATAAAAACCGCTTTTTCATTTAAACCAAATGACCGTTCTTCTAAAGTAATTTTGCTCACCTTCATCTTCAAGGTTTCTTTTGACCACACAAGTTACTGAAGACATAGATTTATAGATTTATAATAAAAGTACTATAATTTTTACAGAATAAAGATACAAATAACAGAGTGAGATAAAATCTATTGACCTGTAAAACGTACATTCATAATTACAACCAAACTGTAATATTTTATCAAGCCAGGAGATACATTTGTCAAAGAGCTTACAGATGTTTATATAAAACTGAGGTTTAATACAAAACATGTCAGTGTTTATTCTGTCTGTTGTCCATGATCAATCATATTTAAACTATTTTTTAAATCAACATATGTATTCTAAAATAGTATTGAACTCTTCTGTAAGTGAATCCTTCAATTTTTTGCATTCTATTAAAATTATTTTTGGAAATATTTTCATCAAAATATTCACTTAACAAAGAATCAAACAATTTTAGTTCTGAAAACTTTTAACAAAGTTGAATTATTTAAAACAAAGCTTGCAAGCAGAAAGATACTGAAATTTATCCTTGCCAAAACTAGGAAATAACTGGAGATTTTGATGTTAATGCAAACAGTGTGCAAGGCCTGTCTATTTCTGAAATTCTGCAATTTTGTTCTTTGATTAAGAGAATAATAATCTAAAGAAAGTTGTAAAACAATATTATCATACACTGAAAAAAACCCAGAAGAATAATTAACTATTGAGAAATCCAGTACAAATGTTAAGAGCTTTTAGTAAAGCAGGTTGTAAAACCAACATAGAAGAAGTAGTACCTTTTACCTATTCAAATAAAAAATCAGTTCAAAGATATAGTAGAAAAGTCTAAATTAATGATGAATGGAAAATACATAGGTTAGGTATTGAAAAAATGTCTAAAACCCATATAATACAAATAAAAATACAAAATATTCCTGAAAGACACAAAAATAGATTTTAACAAAAAGGAGGACAAGCCATTTACTTAGGTAGAAAATTTTACCTTGTGAAGATGTCAGTTTTCCCTGAGTTAAATTTATAATGTTAACACAAACCCAATAAAGGAGCTCTGTATGTTGATTTCAAATTGATTTGATGCAAAAAGCAAACAATAGTTGCCGTGAACACCCTGAAAAAGAGGGGCAACAGAAAGTATGGTATTGTTACATTTATACACAGGTAAACGGAAAAAAACAGAAAACAGATCCAAGTTCATAAGGAAATTTACAATAAAGATTGCATCTCGAGAAATTGGAGAAAGCTATCTTGTTTAATAAATATTTTGAGATAACTAGATAAACCTATGGAAAAGGATACAATTGGATTTTTTCCCCCACATTACATTATATACTAGGAAAAATTCCAGATAAATCAGAAGTTTAAGCCATACGTGTATTAGTAAAAAACTATAGGTGAACTCCTCTTAAAGAGTGGAAAAATCTTTCCTGTCTATAACTCAGACTCCAATAGCAGTAAGAGAAGACTGATATACATTTGATTACATTAACGTTCCAAGTCCCCTGAAAAAAAAAAAAGAAAAAATAAATAGTCAAATGAAAAAATTGGGAAGGTATGTTAGGAAATCCTAAAAACATTAAAGAATTAATATTCCTAATATATTAAAAGTTTCTAAAATAAAGCAAAGGCAAATACAAACAACATAATGGAAGAAAAGACTAGAGAGTAGACAGAAAAAATAAGACCCTTAACCATTTGAAAAAATGTTCAATATTGTTCATAAACCGAAACATACAAATGAAATGACGTTGAGTTACTTTTTCTCACCTATAAGATTTTCAGCATCCAAATGTTTGATGACTTGACAAGTTAGTGACGATATGAGCATTCTTATATATTGCTGGTGAAATAAGAAAACAGTGAAATGGCCTATGAAGGGGCATTGGGAAATACCTAACGAAATTACATGTTCATTTACCCTTTGACCAAACAATTCCATTTCTAAACTCCTAAAAAACACAAGCAAAGTTACAAAATAGTGTATGTACAGGGTTATAAAATTGCATTATTTGTAATATTTGTACTATTCATAATAACAAATGAACCAGAAACAAAATATACATTAATAGTGGTTTGCTTGACTAAACGATGGTATATCCACACAATGGAGCACATGCTTCTGTAGTAAAGAATGCAGGACATGTTCTATCCTACTGTAGAGTGATAACTAGGATATATTAAGTTAAATAAAACCAAAAAACTAAGATCAATTAAAGTGAATATAGTACCTATCGCTTACAAAAGAATATAAATATAGTACATATGAGAAATAGAAAGGTAAACATGAATATACGTATACTTCATGGTAGAAAAAAGAGAATAGAATCAAGATTATTTTGTATTCAGTAGAATTTTACTTGAGCTTACTAGGTATTTCAACATCTGCAAATAGATAATTTTGTTAAGTAAAAATATGGCACAAAGAGAAAATACTTTTTTAAAAGTTCAGACTTCACATATATTAATCATAAAAAGCAATGTTGAAGAAAATTGTAGACAATTTTGTGAAAAAAATAAAAAATAAGGAAACTGTATTAGAGCTCCTTTTGGCTAAGAAATTGATTACAGCGCATGGATTTGTACCAAGAATAAATATTTTGTTTATGTTTTATTGATTGTAATCAATTTATAATACTGGGTAAGTTTAAGGTATACAGTATGTTAATTTGATACATTTGTATGTTGCCATATGATTACTACCGTAGGCCTTAGTTGATACCTCTATCATGTCATGTAATTATCATTTCTTTTTAAAAAATATATGTATTGTCGACTTCCATTCTCAAAAGTTTCCCAGTTTGGACAACAACTTACATGGTGATTTCTCCCTCTAGTTCCTAGATGACTGTACTGCTGAATACACCAGCCCCAACACACACATCACTTGTAGAGCATCTTCCTCAAGGAGTATAACTCAATGGGAACAGCATGAAATAGTGGAAAGGACAATTTATGTTTTCCCAAAGAATCTGGGCAGAATCTGAAACTCACTGAAATTAATAGAATGCAGCAGAAGTGACACTGGGCTAGTTCCAAACGTATATCAATGAAGATGCAGCAGCTTTCAGTCTAGGGGCTCTTAGAAGCTAGTTGCAATTACGTGAGAAGCCTGGACCGCAAGGAGAAGACATGTGATGGAACACCAAGGTGCCGCGGTAAATATTCTTGGGTGAGATCCTAGACAAAAGCCAGCATCCCCTGTCAGCCACGTGCTTAGCATCTTCACCATTTCCACCCAGTTGAGCCCACATAACAGCTGCCCCAGCTGACAAGTGGAACAGACAATCCATAAAATCAGGAGAAATAATAAAATCATTTTCGATCGCACTATTTTGAGGTAATCATAAATTAAAATGCCATGGTACAAAACACACAGATTGTACCGCTTAATCAGTTTCCTCTATTGTTAACATCTTGCAAAATGATACAACATCACAAACATGGCATCAACATTGTTGCAACCCACTCAACTTATTCAAATTTCCCAATTTTACATATACTCATTTGTCTGTGTTTTTAGTCCTAAGCAATTGGATTTCATGTGAAGTCTCAGGTATCCAACATCATAGTCAAGGTACTGAACAGTCCCATTGCCCTGAGGATTTCGTGCTGCCCTTTTACTTTTGTAACGAAATTTACCACCCTACCTACCATCTTTAATCCCTAGCAACCAGTAATCTCATCTCCACTTCTTAAATTTAAAAAAATTTTAAAATTTTAAAGAAGTGTTACATAAATTTATACAGTATTTATAATTTCAGGATTGGCTTTTTTCACTCAGCATAATTCCCTAGAGATTCATCCAAGTTACTGTATTTGTCAGGAGTTTATTTTGGTTTATTGCTGAATAATATTCCATGGTATGGATTTCCCACAGTTTGTTTAGCCGTTCACTCATTGATTTTTGTGTGATGGTAAGTTTTTTATTTCTCTGGGATAAATGTCCAAATGTGCAATTGCTGGGTCCTACAGTAGCTGCATGCTTAGTCTTTTGTAGTTGTTTGTTTGTTTAAGAAACTGCTGAACTGTTTTCTAGAATAAAGTTGCTTATATCTGCAAAAAACCTTGCTAGGGTTTGATAGGACTTGCATTAAACCTGTAGATCCATTTGGGGGAGAATTAACATCTTTACTATGAGTCTTCCAATCCATGGGTGCAGTATCTCTCCATTTTTTATGTTTTCTTCGATTTCTTTCATCAGCATTTTGCAATTTTCAGCGTGCAGATCCTATACATGTTTTGTTAACTTCATACCTAACATTTTATTTTCTTTGGAGTAATTGTAAATGGTACTGTATTTTTAATTTTGGTTTATACAAGCTCATTGTTAGTATACAGAAATGCTACTGATTTCTGTGTATTGATCTTGGATTCTGTGATCTTGCTGAAGGTACTTATAAGTTCTAGCAGTCATTCTTTAGATTTTTTTTTTTTTTTAAGAGAGGGAGAGAGAGAGCGTGCCTGGGGAGGGGCAGAAGAAGAGGGAGAGAGAGAATCTTAAGCAGGCTCCACACCCCAGCATAGAGCCCCATGTGGGGCTTGATCTCACAACCCTGAGATCACGACCTGAGACGAAATCAAGACTTGGACGCTTAACGGACTGAGCCAACCAGGTGCCCTTGGCTGTTCTTCATATAAAATCATGATATTTGCAAATAAGGATAATTTTATTTATTCCTTTCCAATATGTATACCTTTTATATCTTTTGTTTGCCTTATTGAAATGGCCAGAAGTGCCAGTATTATGTTTAAGAACAGTGATGAGAGTAGACATACTTGTGTTATTTCCAGTCTTGGAAGTGGAAAGCATTCAGTCTTTCACCCTTAACTATAAAGTTAGCTGTAAATCTCTTGTAAATGTTCTTTCTTATATTGACATAATTGCTGTTACAAACTTGCTGAGAGTTTTAAAAATCATAAATAGAAATGCTTTATTCATTTATTCATTTATTTTTTTTACCTGTCAAATGCTTTTTCTGAATCAATTGATAAGATCATGTATTTTATTTTTTTAGGCCGGTGATGTTCCAGTGATGATCCAGTCTTGCAAGCCTGAAATAAGTCCCACTGGTCCATGGTATATAGTTCTTTTTATTCATTTTTTGATTCAGTTTAATAATTTTTTGAGGTTTTTGGCATCTAAGATCATGAGAGATATTAGTCTATAGTTTTCTTTTTTGTACTGTCTTTTTTAGATTTTGGTATCAGAGTGATAACTGTTCTATTTGAGAAGTGTCCCCCACACTTCTGTCATCTGGAAGAAATGATATAAAGTTTCAGTTAATTATTCCTTAAATATTTGAAAAAATTCTTCAGTGAAGCCTTCTGAACCTGGAAATATCTTTTTCAGGAGCCTTTAAAGTACACATTCAAAATCTTTAGTGGTTATGGGATTTGCTGATTTTCTGTCTACTTCTATCAGTTGCTGAGAGGGAGGTGTTGAATTCTTAACTATAAATGTGGATTTGTTATTTTTTTCTTTTCAATCTGTCATTTTTGCTTCATGTTGTTTGAGGCTCTCTGGCACATACATGGTTAGGGTTGTTATGTTTTACTTTCTGATGGGTTACTTGCATGCTTTTATAGGATTTCATCTTGACATATTATGGTATGTTTGAGTATGTTTTTTGGCATAGAGTTTTCTTAGTTGTTGTTCTGGATATTCTGGCTATTACGATATCTAGGGGACATAATAGTCTATTGCTATCAACATTTTACCATTTTGTGTGATGTGTGTAAACCTTACTTTTATTTGGATTTTTTTTACCTTCCTTCCTTTTAAATATCATTGTTTTGAATATCAAGTGTTGTTATAATTTTGTTTTAGTTATCAAATATGATTTCAAAATCTCAGGAGAAGGATAATATATTGGAAGACTTGTATTTCTTTTTGTTTTCATTGTGTTTTTTTTTTTCCCATCCTGCCAGATGCTCCAAGTTTTCCTTATTTTATTATCTCCTTTCTGTTTAAATTTTTGCCTTTAAACATTCTTTAAGGATAGGTTTGATAGCAACACATTCTTTTAGTTTTCCTTAGTCTGGGAAAAGTCTTTCTTTCTCCTTCATTCCTTAAAGAATTTCACCTGCTCTGGAACTCAGGGTTAACGTTTATTTTCTTAAAAGAGGAGAAGCTGTTGGAGGAGGTCATTGAAAGGACATGACCTCTGGCTGACCCATGAACCGGCCCCCGCCAATCAGAAGCCTCTCATCCCCTCCCCTTCCCTTGAAATGGGCTTTCCGCTTGCCTTCCCCACACTAGCAGCTTCCTCGAGGACAGTGCCTTGCGCTAGTCATGCAGTGTTGAGTACATCTGCTCCGTGTATGTGACTGGCCCCCTTTAAGGGTTTTATATAAACTTATAAGACTCTGACAAGCTGGTGTGGAGATCTAGTCATCTTGCAGCTGCCCAAGACAAGCCTTGTAAGTAAGTTCCCTTGTTTATTAGACCCGCTCCCTACCAATCTGGAGTAGCCAGCCTTTTTCTTTGGCTTCTCCCTGTCTTGTGTGTCCGGGGAAATCTCGAGTTGGCCATGAACCAATTTGTCTGGAGGGGTGGCCTGTATGTTAGGTGTTTGTGGACCATGTGAGTGCAGGGACCCCCCCCCCCCCCATGCCAGCTGGTCTAATATGCTCGTTTGAGGAATTACACAGAACCCGCAGCAACAGAGAAGGAAAGTGCATGGCTGTGCCGTGGGCTGATCTCAGCTGTGGGCAGTTTGGCTGGTCACCGATGCCCACCTGGAGGCTGAGGCCCAAGGTGGAAGAAGAGCGGGGCTTAGAGAAGGACACATGGGTGTCCACTACTCTGCTAGCTTTGGGGCTGGTGGAGAAGGTGGAGAGCAAGGTAATAAACTACAGGGGTTAACGTGCTGTTTTGTAAAGCCAGAAGGGTGCAGGGGGCTGTGGATTAAGATCTGAGCACTTGTGACAAAGCCTGATTGGGACTCTAAAGAGGTGGAATCCCTAGAAAAGTGAGGAGAGCAGAGAGGAGGATGTTGCGGTGACTGACCGTGAAAAGTACAAACCACCCCCGGCGGTCCGACCCCTAATATAAAGGAAAGCAAAGCTCAGCAACAACAACTCCAGCCGTTGGGGTAGCCCCGGATCTAGGAAATGCTCGTGAGAGCATATGCTCCCCCTGAGCTCATCGATGGAGCTACCAAGTTCCAGCAAAAGGTCAGGGAAAGTATCGAGGCATGGTTAATGTGGCTTTGGGATGTGGGGGATGGACAGGGAAAATGAGCAACATCGCCACACATCCTGCCCTCTAGCAGCTCCTGCATGGTGCTTAGAGTTTCAAGATACTCCCTTTATAGATTAGATTATTCTAGCCTACAGGGAGGCTTGGCCTAATGAAGAGGACCTTCCTAGGCATGTGGGACCCAGGAAATCTATAAAGGAGGTACAATTAATTCTTAGGGAGTGGGAAATGAGACAGGCAGTTTACACCCCCCATCTTGGAAGTCCCTGCTTGGGCCACATTCACTGCAGCAATGAAAACCAATTACTCCAGTCCATCCCCAGCACTTGGTATTGGACCCTGATATCCATTATGAGCCTATTGGTGGGACAAGATAGTTTAGATGTTGGGCAATCCATTGCTGATCTGGGGGAGACTGGTAAATCCCAGGAATAAGTACAGGCTGTAGGAAAGACCCGAGACAGAGAGGGAGACGTGGATATTCCTACTGGTGCTTGGTGTACAGATGGATCTAGTCAGGGTAGTCTGTCCACATGGACTGCAGTCACTATCCCAACATAGATAGCATCTGGGTAAAAACAGGACTGGACCATGGTAGCCACTGGTCTGAACTCAAAGTGGTTTGGATGGTGGTCACTCCTGAGTCCTGGCCATTACCTTTGCACTGACAGTTGGGATGTTCTGAAAGGATTCACCCTATGGCCTTGACAGTGGGAAGACTAGGGGTGGATGATCATGAATAAGTTCTGTTTCCCCTCACCCCCCTGCCTCCAACCCAGCCAACATCTTGATGTTTCTGGGTAGTAAAGTTTAAGGCCCAAGGCGAGAAGACTCCCTGAGCCATGTTGCTTGTAGCAGGGTTCCCCTTGCTGGTGTATCTTGAATATGCAGTATCTCTGGGTGGAGGAGCCGTCAAATAAAGGAGAACGCTTCCTCTAGCCCCTTGGTGTTAGTGGGGACCATAGTAGGCCCCCATTCCACTGCTGCCATTTTCACATGGTGTTTTTGGTGTGATTTCTGTTCATTGAGGGGTGTGTGGGAATGGGCATTGTGCTAGCTTAGGTTAGGAGGTCAGGAAGTGCCAGGCCTGAGTAACCTTTTCCTGTTGGGTGGGAGAGTTGTGAAAACACTTTAAAGTTACGTTTTTCCTCTATTTCTGGAGTCTTCTCTTTCTACCTTTTAAGAGTTCTGTTTTGGGTTTATTTGATTTTGGCATGAGTCCTGGAGGTTTAGTTGTACTTAGCCTCCCTGAGAAACAGGGAGACGTGTATTGAGGCCATCTTGTTTGGACTAGTGTCCGATTTCTTACTTTTACCAATAAAATGGATAGAAAATGACCTCTCATCCTGGCCTTGATTTGCATCACCCTGGTCACTATGGCTGAACACATGTGGCTGAACACCTTTTCATCTGTTTTTCTCCTGTATATGTTTTCTCTTCTGTGAAAGGTCTGTGAAAGTCCATGTCTTTATAGCTTCTATTGGGTTATTGGTCCTTATCCTCAAATAAGAGAAATTTGGTTTGAAACGGCAAACTCACTTCAAAGACAGAGGACAGCTGCTAAGGTCAAATAACGAAACCTCAATTTCAAAGAATAAATAGCCTCCTCAGCTGTGCTAGCTGTTAGCCAATTGGTGTTAAGCTGAACTACGGTATAAGGAGTACTTCCACACTAGTCGACAGGGGTTTTTCAAAAGAATTTTCCATGACCTATTCGTTTCTATCTGGGTCCAAACCCGAGACCTCTGCTGGGTGTTAAGAAAAGAGGACACAAGTGACAGGAAATTATTTTGCTAGTGAGGTGGAGAGAAAGCGCTAGGGCTGGGTAAAATTGGGAGCCAGGCTCCATGCGAGGTGCTCTCCATTAATCTCCATTTCTGAGTTTCTCACTTCTTCAGTTTTCCAGTGTCCACGTGGCTCCACATGCCTCCTGAGGGGTGAGCCCTCCGTGGCCACTGGCTCAGGATCGCTTTGCTGTTCATCCACCCGGCCCTGTAGCCGGCAGAACCCCCCTCCTACTCCAGTCCTAATAATAAGAATGCACGGGCTTTTGAAGACTACCTCTTTACCAAGCATCATTCTAAAAGTTTTACCTACATTTATATATTTTACCCCTGAAATAGCTCTTTGAGATCCCAATTTGTTGCTCTCACAAGTCATGGTCTCTTTTGCAGAAAGAGGAAAATTAGAGATGTTTAGTAAGTAGCCCAAACAAGGGCGCATAATTAGTAAGTAGCAGCCTCAGGATTCAACAAATACATGCAATCTTAATTATGCTTTAAAAAGAAAATGAAGGTCCTGTTCCTGGCTAACTTAAGCACCTTATTAAACCAGTAGCTTTCACAAAGACATTTGTGCTTTAAGTTATTTCTTTACATAAAAGCATTTTTGAAGGATGAAGATGATCACAGATCTAACAAGCCAGGAATTGGTTTCCTGACGCATCAGTTTCAGAGTAACTCTTTCCTAGTGGGCAAGACAAGCTGAGAAAGAATCCTATGTGAATGAGTGGCCGAGAGAAGAAGGTAATAGAAAATAGCCTTAAAAAAAAAATTGAGACTCCCCATGTGTGTTTCTGGCACACATTTCAATGTGTTTATCTGCAAAGTGCAGACGGTTCAGTGTCTTACACAGTTACTGGATGAACTAATGATCGAGTATAAAAGTCACTCCACATAGTCACTAGAACAGTTTACTCACAAAATAAACAGTAGGTGTCATTTATAAAAAGATTTATTTGACAGAGACCGTGAGAAAGAAAGAGCATGGGGTGGGGAGGGGCAGGGGGTGGAGAGAGAGAGTGAGAGAATCTCAAGCAGACTCCCGGCTAAGCGGGCAGCCAGATGCAGGCCTCCGTCTCAACCCTGAGATCATGACCTGAGCCGAAATAAGAGTCACTTAACCTACCGAGCCACCCAGGCACCCCTGTAGGTGTCATTATTATAATTGTCCCAAGAAGTATCCTCATGTATGTTTATTTAGACTTCCCAGTTCCAAACATATGGGGGTGATAGATCGAGAGAACAACTTCATCCTGTTACCTGTATGACGCACATCTTCCCAGTTTGCATTTCCCATCCAAACACCCATCTAGGATGTCTGCCCCTTTGGGAAGACCCTGCCGCCTTCTCAGAGATGTGACTGCACTCCTGACCTCCGCACCAGAACACAGCATAAACCTAACATCCTTGAGACGGATCTACATAGGGGGTGTGTGTGTTTCACTTCACAAGAAGGTCCACTGATAAATTTCACTTAGAGCTAGACAGGACTCCCAAAGAAAGGCTTTATGTATCTCCTAGAAAAAGTTCTTGTTGTATTATAGAATATATCATTTCAAAATAGACTGAACAGTATTATGTATTTCACCAAAACAGACATGGACTGTGAGATGCTGTCATACAGAAGGGCCCAGATTGAAGGAACGTGCTACCGTGGAGAACTTTAAAGAACCTGTGCGTGTGCATATAAGATGTTCATTTGTGGCAGTTCCTACCATCTCTTACTGTCGGCAATGGGTTCTTTATTTTCCTCCTCTGTGGTTATCTCACCATTTTTTTTTTTCTTTTTACTATTTAACACTGTGACCTCTGTGAATCACATCTATTTCCAAGTCAAAGTTATTAGAGAAAGTGCCTGGGGAGAATTAGAAATCTAAACTGTATGGGAAGCAAAGTTTGCATCCTAGGATTCAGAAAGATTGCTACTGAAGCACAATTATTCATGTTTTAAATTGAGATATAATTCACATAATATAAAATTCGATATTTTAATGTGTTCAATTCAGTGGTTTTCAGTGTGTTCTTAAAGTTGTACAACCATTGCCATTATCTTTAGTGGTAATTAAGTTCCAGAACATCTTTATCACCCCGAATTAGCAGTCATTTCCTATCCAGTCCTCCTGCCTTATGCAAACCTATCTACATTTTGTTTCTATAAATTTGCCTATTGTAGATATTCCATATAAACAGAATCCTGTGGTGTGTGGTCTTTTATGACTGAGTGCTTTCACTTACCATAGTATTTCCAAGGTCCATTCATTGCTGTATCATGCACTAGAATTAAATTCCTTTTTATGGCTGAAT
The DNA here is from genome assembly GCF_017311325.1 of Ursus maritimus. NCBI lineage: Eukaryota > Metazoa > Chordata > Mammalia > Carnivora > Ursidae > Ursus > Ursus maritimus. The sequence continues at coordinate 94,688,135 of NW_024423319.1, forward strand.
AATATTCCATTTTGAGATGATACCATGTTTTATCAGTTGAACACTTGGGTTGTTTCTACTTTTGGGCTATTACAAATAATGCTGTTATGAACATTTGTGTAAAAGTTTTTTCTATAAACACGTGTTTTCAGTTTTCTTGAGTATATACCTGGGAATGGCATGGCAGAGTCACATGGTAACTCTTTTTAACTGAGGAAATATCAAACCATCTTCCACAGTGGATGCACCATTTTACATTCCTACCGGAAATGTTTAAGGGATCTAATGTCTGCCCATGCTCACTAACATGTTATTTTCTATTTCATTAAGTGATTATTATAGCCATCGTAGTGTGTGTGAGGTGTTATTGTAGCTTTGATCTGCATTTCCCCAATGACTAATGATATTGATCATCTTTTCTATGTGCTTAATGGCCATTTGTATATCTTATTTGGTAAAATGTGTTTTCAGGTAATTTGCACATTTTTAAATTGGGTTGTCTTTTTATCGTGGCGTTAATAAGAATTCTTCAAATATTTGGGATGGTAGATCATGATCAGTTGTAATATTTGCAAATATTTTCTCCCATTATATGGCTTTTTTTTTTCACTTTCTTGATCATGTCCTTTAAAGCACAAAAGTTTATAATTTTGATAAAGTAAGATGTCCTCTAAAATTGTTGCCTTGTCCAAGTCACAAAGAGTCTTATAGTTTCTTCTAGAAGTTAAATAGTTATAGCTCTTACAGTTCAGGTCTTTAACATAAGTTGAGTTCATTTTTGCATATGGCACGAGCTAGGAGTCCAACTTCATTATTTTACATGTGGATATCCACTTCTCCCAGAATCATTTATTGGAAAGCTATTCTTCGCCCTTTGTGTTGTCGTGACACCCTTGTAAAAAATCAATTGACTATATACGTATGGGCTTATTTCTAGACTCCTGATTCAATTCCATTGATCTGTATGTCTATCAGTATGCCAGTACCAAAATATCTTGATTACTATACCCTTAAATTCTTAAATTGGGTCTTTTGTATTGCCTTATTAATTTTAGGGTAAGCTTGTAAATTTCTACAAAACAGCCAGGTAAGATTTTGATAGGGATTGTGGTGAATCTATAGACCAATTCGGAGTATTGCCATTTTAAGAATATTAAGTTTTCTAAAACAGAAAGAGGTGATGTTTTTTAATTTATCTATAAATCTATGTATTCTGTAGTTTTCAGTGTACAATTTTACAGTTTTTTCCTCAAATCTATTTCTAATTCTTTTCACACTATTGTAAATAAACCAGCTTAATTTCATTTTTAGATCGTTCAGTGTAGTGTGGAAATATAACTGATTTTTATGTGTTGATCTTGTATCCTCCTTTTTTGAATTAATATATAAGCTCTATTTTTTTTTTCATGCATTCTTAGTATCTTCCATATATAAAATCATCCCTGAATAGAGACAGTTGAACTTTTTCCTTTCCAATCTGGGTGTCTTATTTCTTTTTCTTGCATAATTGCTCTAGTTGGATACTTGGGTTGATTTCAGTCTTCTTTAATTTCCAGAGACTTGTTTTGTCACCTGCTATATAATCTATCCTGGAGAATGTTAGATGTGCACTTGAGACAAATGTGTATTCTATTGCCTTAGGTGGAGTGTTCTGTATATGTCTTCTAGATCCATTTGGTCTAAAGGATGATTCAAGTTCAGTGTTTCCTTGTTGGTTTTCTGTCTGGATGATCTGTTCATTATAGGAAGTGCAGCATTAAAGTCCCCTACTACTATAGTATTGTTGTCTCCTTATCACTACAGGTCTGTTAGTATTTGTTGACTATATTTTGGTGCTCTGATATTGGGCACATATGAAATTATGATTGTTTCATTTTCTTAATGAATTGACCCTTTCATCATTGTATAGTGACCGTCTCTGTCTCTTATTACTTTTTTTGTCTTGAAGTGTGTTTTGTTTTGTTTTGTTTTTCTGGTGTAAGTATAGCTACCCCTGCTCTCTTTTGCTTTTCATTTGCATGGAATATTGTTTTCCGTCCTTTTACTTTGAGCCTATGTGTGTCCTTAGAGCTCAAGTGAATCTCTTGTAGGTGGTATATAGTTGGGTCTTGGGTTTTGTTTTGTTTTGTTTTAATCTATCCTGCCATACTATGTCTTTTGATTAGAACGTTCAATTCATTTACATGTAGAATAACTATTGATAGCTAAGGACTTACTAATGCCATCTTACTGTTTTCTGTTGTATAGTTTCCTTGTACCTTTTTTTTCCTCTCGTTGCTGTCCTTTGTGAATTGATAATTTCCTGTAAGGTATGCTTTGATTGCCTCCTCTTTTCTTATGTAAATATACTGTAGGTTTTTGCTTTTGGTTACCATGAGGCTTTCATGAAACATCTTAAAACAGATTATTTTACACCGGTAACAATTTAACTTAAATTGTGTGTAAAACTGCCATTTTACTCCCCCTTTCATATTTTTCGATATCACAATTTGTATCTTTTTATATTGTGTCTACATTAAGAAATTATTGTAGCTCTAACTTTTTTTTAATACTTTTGTTTGTTCTTTAACCTTCATACTAGGGTTAAGTAGTTAACACACTACCATATTACAGCATTAGCTTGCTCCAGATTTGATTCTGTGCTTAACCTTTACTGGTGTGTTGTATATTCTTATATGTTTTCATGTTACTAATTAACGTCCTTTCATTTCAACTTGAAGAACTCCTTTCAGCATTTCTTGTAAGGCAAGTCTTTTGGTGATGAACTCCCCAAATGTTTGTTTGTTAGGGGAAGTCTTTACTTCACCTCCATTTCTGAAGAACAACTTGTTGGTTAAAATATTTTTGGTTGGTACATTCTTCCTTTGAGCATTTTGAGTATACCATCCCATTCTCTGGCCTGCAAAGTCTTTGCTGAGAAATCCACTGATAGTCTTATGGGTGTTTCCTTGTATGAGAGAATTTTCTCTTGATGTTCTTAAAATTCTACTTGTTTTTTGAAAATTAAAAAAAGAAGACCTATTTAGACAGAGCATGAGCAGGGGGACAGACAGAGGGAGAGGGAGAGAATCCTCAGGCAGACTCCCCACTGAGTGTGGAGCCCATGCAGGACTGGATCCCAGGACCCTGAGATCATGACCTGAGCTGGAACCAAGAGTTGGATGCTCAACAGACTGAGCCACTCAGGAGCCTCTCAAATTCTTTTTAAATTCTTTGCTCTTAGACAGTTTTATTTTAATGTGTCTAAGAGAAGATAAATTTTGGATTGAAAATTTTAGATGACCTATTAGTTTCATAAAGTTGAATGTATCTCTCCCTAGACTTGGAGAGTTTTTAGTCATTTCTTTAAATGAGTTTCCAAACCATTTCTCCTTCTCTTGTCCTTCTGGGATTCCAGTGATACATGGTGTTGTTTTCCTTAATGGTGTCTCAATAATTCCCATAGGCTTTTTTCATTCCTTTTTGCTTCTCTGATTGGATATTTTCAATAGTTGGTATTTTTTTAAACAATATTTTCTTTTTATTTTTTTAAGATTTTTAAAAAATAATCTTTACACCTCACATGGGGCTCGAACTCACAACCCCAAGATCAAGAGTCACCTGCTCTTCTGACTGAGCCAGCCAGGTGTCCCTCAATAGTTCTTTCCTCTAGCTACTGATCTATTCTGCTTGGTCAAATCTGATACTGTGTGTTAAAAAAAAAAAAAAAAAAATCAGATGCCCTGAAAAAGTTCAGGCAGTAAACTCTGATTTATAAATGTCACTCAAATAAAGTTAAATCATATTTGGAAAAATGACATTTGTAATTTTCTAGACCAGTATGCTACCTTCTAGGATGCTATGTATTTTTTAGGAAGAAACTATATTATCTCTGAAAACATATTAGAAAGATAGGGAAGGGG
>NW_024423319.1:94692021-94714138 GCF_017311325.1 Ursus maritimus
GGGTAATAGCAACAGTTTTCCATCTAAATTCTGGAGTTTGTGTTAGGGATTCTAAAAATGTTTTATTCAGTTTTAAAGTTTAATACCATATTAAACTATCTAAACATGGTAACACACATTCAAATGCATTATAATTAAACTTGTAACACATTGGAGACTGACAGATCAATATCTTGGATATAGATTTTGGAATAATGTTCTTTTTTCTTTTAAGTGTGCATTGATTATGAACTTTGTAGCTTGTCCCTACTCTTTAATAGAAATAAAGGATGGAAAGGAGGGGAGGGAAGGAGGAAGAAAAGAAAGGAATGAAGAAAAAAGGAAGTAATCAGCTATGTTCTTTTCACCCCAAATGTTATACTTCTGTATTATATATACATGCATTTTTACCATATAAATTGCAGAGATAATTCAGAGATGCCAGTTTCTTTCTCTTTGTGACACAACAATTTTGTGCTTAACAAATGAGGACACAGAATTCATTTTTTAATTATTAACTATGGTCACCATGCTATATATTAGGTCTCCAGAACTTACTCATCTTATAACTGAAGTTTTCTAAACTTTGATCAATATCTTCCTTTTTCCTCTATCCCCCAGTCTCTGGTAATGATTATTCTATCCTCTGTTACTGTGAAGTTGGATTTAAAAAAATTTTTTTTTAGTCCACATGTAAGTGAGATCATGCAGTATTTGTCTTTGTGTCTGGCTTAATTCACTTAGCATAATGTCCTACAGGTTCATCCATGTTCACACAAATGACAGGATTTCCTTCTTTTTACGATAGAATAATAGTCCTGTGTGTGTGTGTATGTATCCCATTTTCTTGGCTACTGTGAATAATGCTGTAGTGAACATGAGAGTGCAGATATCTGCAGATAGTGATTGTATTTCCTGGATAGAGGACATAGAATTTTACAATTCTAATATATAGACAGTTTTGGCAATTACTGTAAGATAATATATGCTTTAAATTTTGATGCTTATGAAAAAGAATCCTATATGTTACATTTTTGAGCTTCATTTATTTAACATAAATTTAATTCCTACCTAGTGCCAGGTACTCATTAGGTACCTGGCAGAAGGACCTCATGAATCACAGGGCTCTCACAAATAGGTGATAAATATACAATGTGGCATCATGTAATGATGAATGTTACCAAGAAATATCAAACAGAGAAGGGGGCTGAAGGACAGAAACGAGATGTTTTTTAGATAAGGTACCCATGGAGATCTTGGTCAGGCGTTTCTTCTGAACAGAGACCAGGAGGAAGTTGAAGAGGCTATGTCAATATTTGAAGACCATTGTAAAGAACGAGCTTCAAGTGAGAATGAAATGAAGCAGAGGAGGAGGAAGAGTCCAGAAAGAAAGCCTGAGGTCTGCCAGGGTAGCTTCATTGTAATTGATGTAATTGTTCCCTCTGCCCCTCGGAAAGGACTCGGGCTCTGGAATCAGGGCTGACTCCAGGGCTGGGGCAGGGAAAGTACTGATAAATCCTGTTGAATCAGAAAGTAAGGAAGTGCTTTAGAAAACAAATGGGGATATCTAAAAAGGAATAGAAACCACTTTGAAGGTGATTCCACTAGCCAAATTGGGGAAAACTGGAGCATTAACATTAATAATTGGAATTATAAGTGATAACCCATTAAACTAATTCTATACTGATACTAAAATAGAAGAAAAGGAGAGGAATAGCTGTACTTCACAGAAAAATGCCAACTAATTTAAAAAGGATAATAAATTTGGAAAGTTAGTATTTTAATATGAACATAGTCATAATTGCATCAGCCAGGAATGGATGCCATAAGCCCTTGGTTTGTAAAACTTTCTAGGGAACTAGATATTTACATGTTTTGTTCTATTGATTTTATTTTGTTTGTGGTTAAAAAAGTAGCATAAAGTCTACCTTCTTAACAAATTTTTAAGTGTATAGCACAGCATTTTTAACCACATGCACATTGTTGTAGATCAAATTTCTAGAATTTTTCATCTCCTATGACCAAAACTCTATATTCATTGAAGAGCAATTCCCCATTTTCCTCTCCCCCCCGCCACCCCGCTGTCCTTGATAATCACCATTCTACTCTCTGCTTCTAAGAGTTTGACTACTTTAGATACCTCATATACATGGAATCATGCAGCATTTTTCCAACTGTGATTGGCTTACTTGACTTAGCATGATGTCCTCAAATTTCATTCATGTCATAGCATATGGAAGTATTTCCTTTTTTTTTTTTTTAAGATTTATTAAATATATTTATTTGAGAGAGCATGTGCATGCAGGCACCCACAAATGGGGTGGGAGGAGGGGCAGAGGGAGAGGGAGACTCTCAAGCAGACAGCTGAGTACATAGCCCAATGCAGGGCTCGATCTTATGACCCTGAGATCATAACCTGAACTGAAATCAAGAGTCGGATGCTTACCTGACTGAGCCACCCAGGTGCCCCAGGATTTCCTTCTTTTTAAAGACTAAAAAATATTCTATTGTATGTATAATACCTTATTTTCTCTATCCATTCATCCACCGAAGGACACTTACATTGTTTCTACCTTGTGATCATTGTGAATAATGTTGCAATGAACATGGGAGTACAGATACCTCTTTCAGATACCTGTTTTCAATTCTTTTGAATAAATACCCAGAAGTGGAATTGTTGGATTATATGGGGAGAATAAAGACATGTCTATATGATTGGCACCTTCTATTTAAAATAATACAATTATAATTATTTGTGTGTGTGTGTATGTGCGTTAGCAGGAGTACATGGAGTTCATGGATACATACAGCTGTAAGGGAAGACAGTGCTAATAGGAGATGGCATTAGATTATAAGATATAATCATTCCCAAAACTGAATGATTAGCTGTAAAGACTGACAGATCAAGAGGAATGTATAGTGTACCTTAATTTCATCAGAAATTCTGGTAAAATCTCATGATTACATCAGGGACAGTGTGGAAAAGATGCTGGAAGGAGGAACAACATATCCCATCAACGTAAAGACTTAGCAGCAAAATCTCAAAATTAGTGAACCCGGTCTCAATCCAGAAGATTGAGAAGTGTTTACCCTGGTGCATTCACCAGTGTTGAATGTCCTTGAAAGTGTTTAAAAATGACAGATTGCACAATGGTTTCAATAGCAGCCAACAGGAAAGATACTTGGGGGCACAGCGGTGTCAGGAACTGGGAAGTGTCTGAGATTTTACCCTACTTCTAAGCTGTCCGGTTATTCGGCCACATTTTCGTGGATGCTGGCAATAAAGAGCCTACTTCTGGGTTAGAGACAAAGGACTGTATTACCCACAGTGCGGCAGGAGGCATGAACTTCATGATTGCATTGGCTCCTCTTGGAGTGGCCCCGGTGAATGCCACACACATAATAGGTCTATGTCACAGCTGAGGAACCAGAATCCTTTACAGGAGACTGCCAATAAATCTTTGCCCCAAGGGAGATATTAGCTTTATGGTCCTAGAGAGCTAACAAATCTGTCTCCTGACCAAGAAGTGAGACACTGCTTCTGTCATCCAAAGCTGTTTGCTTATACAAACATCCTTGAAAGTAGAGTCTAGAGCAAAAGCTCTCAGTGCCTATACTCAAAAGGCACGTAGTAATGTGAGAGATACACGCAAAATTGTCTCCCAACAGGTGGCGTTGCCATCAGTCCTTCATGAATGTGCATAGATTGTTCTGAATGCTCTTGCCCTGAAGGACACCTTTTCGACTTTGCTGGGCCAGGGGAGGGGCTGTGACAGCTGGCACTTGCTTTCAGGAGCACTCATCTAAAAATGATGAACCTTAAATCCTACATGTTACCTCCCAAGGCCTCACAAAAGCCCTTACAAAACTTCCAACGTCCATGCTCCTCATGTCTACAAATTTCTCGTTCTGTACCAGTAAGAACAAGAAAAGGAGGAAAAGAGAAAGAATTTTACAGTAGAGTCTTTTTGTTGTCCAGTGGTTTTAGGGACTTCCTTCCAGGACTTCATCAGGCTTCAGAGATGAAGCTGGGCTTTGCCACACGGAGTCCCGCATCGGGCAACTTTCCAGAGGAGGAAGACAAATGACCCCCTTCTCTGCCTGAGGGGTCTAAGGTGACGGGGTGTGAGACCATGAGGTCCGACAACCATCACATCAGCCACCGTCCGTTTTTACTGGGTTGAACCTTGGGTTTACCCAGTCAGACTTTTTCCTGGTTCGTTATCTGTACAGGGAGGTAGTAGAGGCAGCACCGTAATGGGCACCGTCTCCTCAAACTAGCTAGGAAATCAGCCCCCGCCCGCTACGGTCAACGACAGCAGGATGTGCCTTGGGAAGACGCACAGCAAATCAGAATCGGAGGGAATTCAGAGTTTGAAATAAATAGACCATCCTTAATATAGTAGTTCATAAAGAAGTAGCCAACCTACTTTCTGATTTTGGTTCAGTGAGAATTCCTATTTGCACCCTGCGTAAGGAAGGCCTAAAACCTTGTCACTTTCCAACTTAACTTATAGCAGATTCATGTACAAAAAAGCCCCCCCAAGAAGGCTATTTGGTTCCTGATAGTATTTTTAGTCCTTAAAAACTTCGTGTTTATCATTTTAAAGTATTAACAAACAAGAAAGTGCTTTATTTTTTACCTTTTAATGGAGTATAACATCAAGCAAGGATTTAGCTGGAAGTTTTCTGTTGTCTTTCCTTTGTTGCTATCCTCAGGGAGGACATGCGTAAAATTTCCCTTGTATCATAAAGGGCAGACAGGGATACAGTTTCATTATGAAGTCAGAAATCATTCTCTGAAGAAAGAGATACTTCTGCATCTGGTGGTGTCACTCTTTCCTTTAAATTAGCTCTTATGTTTATTTTTTTTAATTTTTATTTTTTAAAGATTTTATTTATTTATTTGACAGAGAGAAAGACAGCCAGTGAGAGAGGGAACACAGCAGGGGCAGGCTCCCAGCAGAGGAGCCTGATGCGGGGTTTGATCCCAGGACTCTGGGATCACGCCCTGAGCCGAAGGCAGACGCTTAACAACTGAGCCACCCAGGCGCCCCAGCTCTTATGTTTAGATACAAGCTAGGTAAGTTCTAATGTGGCCAATTTCTGGAAGGTTGTACTTTTGAAAGGCAAGTAGGATGTTTTAAGATTTTTTTTTGTCTTAACTAATACATGTGTTGACTTCTTATTTGTACATGCTGCCTTCGGAAGGGCAAGATCTCTTTTTGGAAGATGAATGAATGGTCTTCATAATAAATCAGTTAATCTTGTTTACTATCTGTTTTGTACATGAAGATGGAATATACAGCTACCGAAGAGAGACTAGGGCTGAACATTCACTGAACTTCAAATTATGAACACCCTGGGTTTATGTGAATTCTTAGAAGCCTACATCCCATAGCTTCTGAAAGTACTCATCTTTGCAAATAAGTACTCCTGTTCATGCTTCATGTCATCCCTGTGTTGGGGAAGAGCGAAATGGAGAAAACTGGGTAGAATAATGTCCTCAATTTTTTGCCAAATAACAAATTCAGGAATAGATGATTGAACTGAAACAGATTTCCTGGTGTGGTTTTGAGCAATTCCTGGACAGTTTATTGCTCCCATCTACCAGCATCAACCAAGCTATCAACTTGAATTTGGGGCATAAGGCTGGGATTTAGCAATATTTTGTTACCAATCCTAGATCTAACTACACTGTGTAGTTGGGAATATTGATTAATTTTTCTGTAAAAAGTTAGGAAGTCTTTACCCCAAAGGCACAAAGCAGAGATTAATAGACTCCTCATAGTCTGTGTCAGAAACCATGGTTTTTGGCTACTCAAAATTTACTGAAATGCTGACCTACTTTCCACATGACATAATAGTGTGATAAAGGCAAGTTAAACTTCAATTCAAAATGAAATGGCAAAGAATGTATTAAAAATCTCTCATGTGATAACTTTTTTTTTTTGCTTGTTTCTTCCATTCTTCTGTTTTTTGTTTTAACATATGATGAACTTAATAGCTGAACGAGTTTCACCGAAGATGCAGATTTCCTCTGCTTAGCTGAAACCCGTGCTGAGGGCCCATATTAGCTCTATTTTCTGTGCCAGTTGACAAGTTTACAACTCGATATCTGCCCTGTATTATTTTTCTAAAAATTCATCTGACATCACCTCAGTTAAGGGGCAGGAAACTTGGGGTGCCAAGACGTGCATATTTATTCCAGTGAATCTTTTCAAAAAACCCTTTGAGAACATTTTGCTATTGTTCAAAAGGTTGATGACTTGCCCAAGTCATGTAGTCCTTCCGTGTGAGAATCTGGATTCTCTCCTGGGTTGAGTTGCCTCTAAAGCCTGTTCTCTTTCCACTTGCTCCATCTTCCAAACTGCCTTTGCTCCTGTCTTAGTATCTGAGCTGTCTCTTGGTACACGATGCTCAACCATGGTTTCTGTTCAGAAAAGGCATAAAGAGCTATTCAAAAAGGAGGTCTTCAAACCACATTTCTTTTGGTGTCTCTTTTCTTTAAACTTCACATGTTCTCATCCATCTTTAATCGTATATCTTTTCCTCAAATTATGTTTTTAAAATTTAAACCTCGATGTGCCATCCCGATAAAAAATGAAGAGACGGTTATTAGATTTTATTCAGATTCAATAAATTAAAAATAAGTGCATTTGCCTTAAATAATGCACTCTTATTTAATATTAAAATGCTACAGCAATGGTGACATTACCTAGCTTGATAGCAGCAGCCAAAAAAAAAAAAAAAAAGGGTGTAATCTCTTTCAGGTGCAGCTCTCTGATCTTGCTCATCAGCCCATATTGCTCTCTTCTCTCTTTCTTGGGGTGGGGGGGAGCAGAGGAGACATTAGGGGAGATCAATAGGTGTTACAGGGTGTTCTGCAAAGGAACTGACACTTGGTGCTTCATTTACTGAAGGGTGAAAAATTGACTGCAGGGATAGAGGAGGATTGCACGATGTGGTCTAAATTAGATCCAAACACTTTCTAATCCTTGAGAATTGTATTAACCAGGCTAGTATGGAGTAAATATTTATTGAGCACCTACTGGGGAGAGGCTGTAGGTGGGTACTGGGTTGACAAGATTAGTCTCTACACCTGAAGATCTAATGATCTAGTGGGAGCTAGCCAGGGTAATAGGTGTAAACATTAATGAGTCTGGTGATGAAAGCTTGTTCCTTCAAGCTCAGGGCTCACACAGCCGAGCTTTAAAGACAGATCCAGCAGAGAAAGAAAATGGAGAGGCAAAAAGGTCAAATCCATGAGAGAAAAAAGTCACTAAATGGGGGGAAAAATAAAAGTGACTAATAACTAATATATCACTCTTGGGATTTCCCTAAGCATGGAATCAGTCTGATGTCTTTGGTTTGCAATTTTATCCTAATGCTGTATATTTCCTAAACATTGCCGTCAACCCATGACTCACTGGTGGTCCCACCGCAGCCCCTCTGAATCACAATCTGAAAGAAGTCAGGGAAGCTCTAGTGTTACCAGTTCCCCTGGGTGATTTTACGGGAAGTTGAGGAAACACTGCTGTAGCTGGTGCTTGAAACTCCACCACTGGAGTTTTTCTCTTTGGTTGAGCAGCAGATCTCAAACTTTTGTTTGCACAAAAGAACCTGAATCTCTACTCTGAACTTAGTCCTTTTAGTTGGACAGATCCTCCCAAAGGCTAGGGNNNATTCCTGCTAAGAATGTTGAGGTTCCTGCAGCCCACCCTCAATGAGTTTCATTGTGTGGACCTGCCGTGAAGCCCATCGATCTTCGTTTGGCTAGCATGTTAAGACATTCTGATAAAGGGGCGCCTGGGTGACTCAGTCGATTGAGCTTCAGACTCTTGGTTTTGGCTCAGGTGTGATCTCATGGGTCGTGGGATTGAGCCCAGGGTTGGGCTCTGCGTGCCCAGCAGGGAATCTTCTTGAAGATTCTCTCCCTCTGCCCCTCCCACCAGCCCCGTGTGTGTGTGCACGCATGTGCGCATGCTCCTGTGCCCTCGCTCGCTCTCACAATTTTTTTTTTTTAAGAGAGATTCTGATGAAGTTCATCCTTGGAAGTTACCTGGAGAAGTACTGATTTAATTAGGACTTAATTCTCTTGAAAACAAACAAATTTAACTCCTACATGCTTTGGGGTAAAGAGGCATTTGAGAACTGGATTTAAGTCCATAAATGCACTAGAATATAAACTCTGAGAGGACAGGAATATTTTTTTTGTCTGTTTTGTTCCTGGATGTACTGCCAGCACCTGGAAGAGTGGCTTCCACATTTCAGATGCGCACAAACTGTTGACTGACTGACTGAATTCGAGGTGTAAAGATGTCCTGTCTCTCACTCTTGCATTCCTCCCGTATCTCCGGACACCGTGTTACCACCAGAAAGCCCTTGCAAGTGAAGTCACAGAGAGCAGGAGGGCGGTGGCCGGAGTAGAGGGGATAACTGAAGCACCTCGGAACTTGAGAAAGGGGAAGGAGGGGTCGATAAAGAGAGGCCAGGATGGTAGAGTCACCCACAACTCCGCTGACCTCACAGACTATCAGGGGGAACTATCAGGGGGATCCTAGTCTTGGACATCCATCATCTGTTTGGCCCCAGAGGCTTTGGGTTGCCCCCAGTGAGAGAGGTAATCCCAGAGAGTGCGGTGAGGTGCTATAGGAAGTGTACACAAAGCAAATTTGTGGCTTTCTCCTCCCCTTCTCCACTCATTTTCTCTTTTGGATCAACAGGTGGGTGCAGCCATGACATCAAATGAGTTGGGTTCACTACTCCCCCCCCACACACCCAGTTCTTTTCAGCCTTCTATGGAATCCTTTGTCGCTTTATTCAGTGCCTGAGTGATCACTTGCTCATATGTTAGGGAAAGAGAAACTGAGTGTTAGTGGCCTCACCAGTCAAGGGGAAAAAAAAAAAAAAGGCCAGCTTGTGGTATGCAGCTCTTGTGCCTTCTGCAAGGGTTGCTGCCAACAAGGAATGACTCCAAGGGGTTAGAATTATCCCCTGCAGAGACACCATCTGTTACTGCTTTAGCTCTGGGTGTGAGCATAGTTAAGGGGACACAATAACGGCTCCTCCCAGCTGTTCCTGGATCTGGGACTGTATCCTTTGAGAGCTGCCTATTTTCAGGGGCCGGGGGTATAGAGATGTTAAGAATGAGAATTAGGTCTGGCAAATGGAATATATAGCAGTGTGTGCTGTAATCACAGGAGATGTTTTTTTCCCCTAATAAGTGCCATGTACAGGATGAGGAATAAAAAAATGGAATATATTCTATAAATCAAGGTTATGTAGCTCTATTCTGATGCTTTCTGAATGTACTGACTCTAAGAAAGATTGCACATGTGTTTTCTTAGGGATCTGCCACAAGAGGGACTGGGCTTGCTCTTGGAATGTGTAGGATGCCAGCAAGTTTCCCTTTGTTCTACAGAGATCTGCACTGTGAGTCTCTCTAGACCATAAAAACCCTTATGTTAAAGCTAGTACAGTGTTTCTTTTAACCTGTGATAGAAGAGTTTTGAGGAAACTAGCTTTGTTGGTGACATAGGGAACCCAGCTAGCTCTAATTTTCAAAACAGGGTTTGGTTCTCCATCTTGGAGGGGCGCCTGGGTGGCTCAATGGGTTAAGCATCTGCCTTTGGCTCAGATCATGATCTCAGGGTCCTGGAATTAAGCCCCGAGTCCAGCTCTCTGCTCAGCAGGGGAGTCTGCTTCTCCCTCTCTCTCTGCCCCTCCACCTGCTTGTGTGCTTTCCCTCCAAATAAATAAATAACATCTTAAAAAAAAAAAAAAAACAGCTACCTTGGAGAAACCACTTCCTTTAGAACAGTGATCCCATTTGTAGAGCACTTGATAGTTTACCAGGCATCTTCACACATGTTTTGAACCCCATAATGAACTTGAAAGACTGGATTTACTGTTCTACTTTTTATAAAAGAACAGTGAGGCTCAGAGATTTTAAACAAATTTCCAGCAAGTGGCAAAGCAGACAGCAAATACAAATCTTACTCCAAATCCTATACTTTTCTCCCAGTAGCAGCTATTGACTCTCACAGTGCATTTGGATGTAATGTACTGGAGTCTTGCTTATGCCGGCATTTGGATGCCATGACAAATCAGGAGGTCACTCAGGTTGTGTGATTTAAAGCAGTGGTTTTCAGGGTGTGATCCCTGGATCATCAGCAGCACCAACATGACTGGAAACTTGTTAGAAATGCAGACTCTCCCGCCCCAGCCCAGACCTACTGAATCAGAAAATCGTGGTGGTGGTGGTGGGGGGGGATGTAACCCAGAAATCTGTTACGGCCAGTACTGCAGGTAATTCTGATGCATGGTACTGTTTGAGAAACTTTGATTCAATGGATATAATCCCCCAAAGTTCCTCTCCCATCCCGTTATGCTACAATTTAACCTTTAGTATGAAAGCCTTTTTCTGATATATAATAAGCACTTTCTTGTCATTTACTGCATTGGGAAGGTTTTCTCTAAAACAGTCCATGAAAAACAGGCACAAATGCAGCAAAAGTTTGGATAGCTGGGGAGAAGGAAGGGGAAAATTATGGGTTGAGAGCATAGAATTATTCCGGAAAGCTATTGGGCGCCTCAGGTCTTAGGACTTGAGATTTGAGAAGAGAGCAAGAAAGGAAGTGAAGAAGGGACTGCATATACATTTTCTAAATTTAGGCTTTCTAGTTGTGTCTAAGACTAGTTCTGTCACAATCAGTTACTTTTCTGGAAATGGCATTGTCTTTTTAAATTGATGACTCCAGCCCATTGGTTCAACTAAGCAATTGATAGCAATCTACTTAGTTTAAAAACAAAAGCAAAAATAGTGAGTGACTCTTTTGGTAGAAATCATCCTTATCAGGGAAGGGAATATCCCTCCCTTAACTTTGGAAAGGACCCAGGTAATCCAGAAGAGGTGTTTGTCCAGTGGAATGCATTCGGCCGTCTCCTACAAAGTCTACAAATGTAGCCCTTGGGGAGACTCCGTGGCGTGGCCTCGGGGAGACTCCGTGGCCTCGGGGAGACTCTGTGGCCCTGGGGGAACTAATGGTGGAGACCAAGGTAACCGCCGAGATTTGAGTTCTCCTAAAGTCCGTCTTATACAAAGTGAATCTGAACCCTTGCATGGACTTTTTCTAGTCCTCAGCTTGTCTGGTGAGTGTTTGTCATACAGTAGTAACAATCAAAAGGTTTACTGGATAGAAATCACAGGGATGCTTTTCTTTTTTCCCCATTAAAAAACATTAAAAGAGAAATGCCATGTTCTTACATAGCCGTGAAAGCCCTTTTCCTGTTCGCTTTGATCTGCATGCGGGTCAGGATAGGAGATGCACTAACATGGAACTTTTCACTATGTTGGGAGATAGCCCCTGCCCCTGAATCTTATATGAAAGAAAAGTAGGTCCCTTGCTAGACCTTCTGAGTCTTTAATGCCAAATGTGGGTCACTTACATAAACAAACTTTATCTGATACTGTACATGTTTTCATTTTATATGTCCAAGAGAAAACTGTAAAGCCCTCGCTATAAAAAAGTTATTATTTTTAAAAAAGATTTATCTATTTTAGACAGCACAAGCCAGCAGGGGGAGGGACAGAGGGAGAGAGAGAATCTCAAGCAGACTCCCTGCTGAGCACAGAGCCTAAGGCACGGAGCCTGGGGCAGGGCTCAATCTCACAACCCCCAGTTCATGACCAGAGCCAAAATCAAGAGTCAGACATTCAACCGACTCAGCCCGCCAGAGGCCCCCAAAGTTATTAATTTCTTACAGGTATGTGCACAAACATTGGGAGATTGATTTGCCTTGGATGAAATATACTTAGTTTCAGAAGCAGACTTCACTCCTTCCTAGAGCAGGAGATCGTAACTCACAAAATTGTCATCTGGCAACCTCCCCACCCGTCTGCTTTTTTTTTTTTTTTTGGTTTGTTTTGGCCGCATGTATAGATTTGTGATCATACATACCATTGAGCTCGTCACACAACGCCTTCCAGTCTCCAGCCCACCTTTTCAGATCCACTGTTAGATGTTTACTCTGAGAGCCATTTTCCTACAGGCCAGATTTATTTTTTAACAGCTTTATTAAGATATCATTAACATATAAAACCAAATATATTTAAGATGTATATGTGATGTTTTGCTAAGCATATTCATTGTGCAATGATCACTGCAATCAAGTTAGTGGTCGTATCCCTTACCTCTAAATAGTGACCATTTGTGTGTATGTTAAGATTTAAGCACTGTCCTGGGGCGCCTGGGTGGCTCAGTCGGTTGCGTCTGCCTTCGGTCAGGTCATGATCCCCGGGTCCTGGGATCGAGTCCCACAATGGGCTCCTCCACTGGGAGCCTGTTTCTTCCTCTCCCACTCCCCCTGCCTGTGTTCCCTCTCTCACTGGCTGTCTCTCTGTCAAATAAATAAAATCTTAAAAAAAAAAAAAAAAAAGATTTAAGAGCTGTCCTCTTTAAAGTACAACTATACAAAACAGTATTGTTAACTATCATCACCATTGCTGTACATTCGATGTCCCCAGCAAGTCAGGATGTCAGACTCTCAATCACAAAGTTTTAAAAAACGATTTGGATATCAATCCTTGGGGAAAGAAATCTTAGATTTAAATAACAACAAAAACGAAACCTCTGCTCCTTTGAACCTCATACCAGTCATCTGTGACATTATCTATGACTCCCGTCATCCACTCCCCTCCTTGTCCTGCTCAATCACCGAGACTTTTCCATCTGGCTCCCCTGTTTATTCTGTTTATGTTCCATCCCAACTACTCTATCATCCTTGATGATGTAAACATCCGTATAAGTAACTTTTTCTGTGCTCCAGCCGCCAGCTTCCGTAGCACCCACCCCCCTACCCCCACCCAAGAGGTTCATTAGGGACCAAACTCCAGTGCAGAGACAAAGTAATGCTTATGCAAACTCAGCCTAAAATTCTATGAGGCACTTGCTTCTTTGTTCTGTTTCATTTGGGAGCTGTCATGTCTCCGAGTTGATTGATATTGAGAATGTGTTTTCTGAGTCATTGAGATTCTAGAAAATCAACTGCTTTTCAGAAAAATCAACTCTTGCACCCAGCAATGGATCACATTTTTTCCGTGGTTTTCCTACCGACTGGACTGTACTGTGAATCATGAGGTCGGGATGGTTTTCTGTTCTGCTCCAGCCAAGATTTACTTCATTATTTCTTTAGGGAAGGTGATTGAGAGTTGTTTCTAATTGGTTTCATTATAGAACAGAACCCTGAAAAAGATTTAACTTACTATGGTTTGGATTTTACGGCCTGTTATTACAAAGGTTGTCACCAAAAGCAACTGTTGAACAGAAATTAGCACAGGGGTGTTCAGACAATAGAATGGAGTAAGAATGCATTTACAACCCTCTTGTGGGGAGCTGGTGTCCAGTCTGGTCAAAGTAACCTGATGCCCTATGCTAGCTTCAATTGCACACTTACAGGTGCCAGGCTTAAATTACATATGATTAATCCTCCCTCTGTAATGTATGTCATCTTGTTTTGTCTGTTTGTCAATGGATAAAATTTAAGACAGTAAATAGCTGGCCTGAAATGGTAGGGTTAAGACTCAAATCTAGATCTGCCCGAGTCCCAAACTGGTGGTTTTAACCACCCTACTCTGTTTCAGTACATGATGCTACTCCCACTCCGAGCTTCTCTTTTGAACCCCCCCTAACCCCCCATAATCATTGAGAAAGCATCTATGTTTGATCCATCTTTGTATATTTAGCATTGCTTCACTTGATGATCTGTATACAACAGAGTCTCCATATTTGATTGTCAAATGCACAAGTAGGTACATTTTCATAAAACATCTGCATCAGGTCCTGTTATTTGCAGAAAACTTGTACATAAAATGGAAAAAAATAGTAAGAGCAAAGTCTCTTTCCTTCTTTGTCAGTAATATTTTAATAGGTGCTATGAAAAGGGAAATCATCACTTCAGCCAAGGGTAAGAGTGTTATTTTGTTTTTTGAGGAGAATGTGGTAGCTGAATGACAGGATGCAGCCCTCCCTGTGCCTTTCCCACCTTACACTGGCCTCCTCCTGGGGGAAATGCACCTCTCCGCCCCTTGACTTTCAGCTTGACCCACCTGCTTGCTTTGGCCTATGGCATATGGGTAGCAGTGATTGAGAGTTGGTTCTCCATCTAGACCCTACAAGGCCTCCTGTGTTTCTGCTTGCCCTCTTGCACCCTAGACATCAGCATGAGTAGAGCTATTGCCTGTGTCTGCACCTTCAGCCTTGGGCCTGAATGAGACATGTAGGGTAGAGCAGAGTCAGTCCACCTAGACTGTCTGATTCTGACTTGTGTGAGTCATTCCGTCCAACTGCAGATCTAGTGAAAGAAAAATTCCTGTTACAGCCACTGAGTGTTGTGGCATATCTAATGAATACAGCAGATGTTCCCATTGTTTTCAGAGTTAACTGCCAGGGGCTCTAATTCAACAATATGCTATAATAACAGTTAATGATTTTTGCTCACTAGCTCCTACCCTTTAATTTTCTTAAGAGTCAAACCTCAGAAATGGCCCAGGGCTGAGAAGCTAGGACAGAGTCAACCAATTGAACAGCCAGAGACATTCCCCAATCTGTCAAGCAGAGTAGCCTCCCAGGGCTACCTCCTTAATGTAGAGAAGAGATCGGTTTTAGCAAGTTAGGCTTGGATGTTTATTAGAAAATTTCTAATATTGTCTGCAATTAAATTTAAACTATTTAAAATGTGGTATGTATAATATGTGTGTGCTTGGCTTTCAGTCTACACCCTGGAGCTCATTAGTGAACATTTAAAGCTCCTAATCAAGAGTACATACGACTGGGCCTAGTTACTTGGTATTTCAGAGCCTATATTCAGAAATCCAGGCCTACCAGCACCCTTCAACTATCTTTATCTCTGATCAGCACCAGATGGTTTGTTAATGAGTATAATGTAAAGAATGATTTTAATTGCTGACTTCAGTGGTTTCAACATATGTGCATTAGGTAGAAATATTGTCTATATTTCTGCCTTGCATGAACTGGGATAAGAGGTCTAGAGAGGTCAGGACCTTTAAGGGTGGTGCCCCATGTCTATGACTATGCCTGATTCTTGTGTGCAGTCACTTCTGGAGGATTCTGTATAGTGCCATGTCTGCCTTGCATGATGATTTGAAGCAAAATGTTTACTGACATGCCTAAAACAACAAAATTATGACTACTTTCTTATAAATATGGTATGTGTAGCAGAATACTATCTATGACTTAAAACCTATCATTGGTGGTATGGTCTTGAGAACAGAGTTCTAGAGACACTTTTCTATCTCTAACTGATGGAGATTATCAATGTCTACTAAGATAACCCAGTATTTTAGTGAAACCAAATTGCCTTAGCTCAGTTACAATAGCTTCTTAAAAGGATTGAGTTAAAAGTTAATCATAAGTGGAATGAATAAATAAAGGGCGGTGTATTTCTTTAATGAAATTCTATTTAGTAACATAATATTACTATAAGTAAGAATAAGGGTTACTCTCAAAAACATGTCAAGCTGTACATTTCACATTAGGGCATTTTGCTGTATATGTATTCTATCCCAAATAAAAAATTACTTGCTGTAAGAAAGATACCAAGATGATCAGCAGATCCCTGGCATGCCAGAAATGGTCCTACCTGTTCACAACTGTGATCCTTGTTCAAAGAAATCCTCCTTTTCAATCAAATTCTACAATCCAGGCTGCCACCTTCTCATTTTTCCATTCATTTTGAAGCTCCCAGGAACTTGATTTATTTTTCTAACAGGACAAATAATTGCACGACAGGAAGGGCCGCTCTTTTGTACAAATCCAAGGGTGCTTGCTACTTAACAGACTGTGAGGTGAATATGTGAGGAGCCCCTGCTGGAATTTTGCAACAACAGGTGGCATGTCCCCCCATGACTATCCTGGAGCTGTCTCAGAAAGGTAAAGTGACTTGGCTAAAGTCACATGTGTAGCTTAACCACAGCCCCTGACTAGAAGTTAGAACTCTTTCTGCTTACAATATATTCTGAGGTGAAATTTTCTTAGATTTCAGGTTTTGGGTTGTTTAAGGTGTTGAGTGATGCCTTCAGTATCTCTTATGTAAATTCAGTTTATTCAAAATGAATAATAGCTTTGTGGATGTATTTTTTTAAGGATTTGAGGATTATATGTAAAATGAAATGTTTTAGAAAGTTTAGTTTTGACTTTAAATTCTAAAAATATGCGATTAAATTGTGAAAGGATAAATCATAATAAAAAGCATAAACTATGATTTGAATTATAATTGATACTTTTGAGCAGTTTATTTTACTCTTTCTAGGCTTAACTTTTATTTTTTTATAACTTTTCTAGTGTAGGCTACATTTATGTGAACTTTAGAACTCCGAGGTTTCTTCCTTCAATATCATTCTCATCAGTATTTTAAGACAGGCTCGCACAGCCCCGGCCTGGGTCAAAATGAAGTGAATATTGATGCTAATATTGTATGCTTTGCCCTGTGTCAATCAGCTTTACCAAAGCTTTAGGGACATAAAGAATATCTAGAGGGAATACAGACCAGAAAAACAAAGATGAATAATATTTCTAAAGTGAAGAAAGTTTAAAGAAATTAAAATGATGTCCTCTGAAGAACAGAGGCTGAATTCAGAATTCTCAGATTTGGTTTTATTCAAATAGGATTCTTCAAGGGATGTTTTGAAATCCTCATAGATTATACAAGTTACTTTTTCAAGTTTTTATTTTGCAATAATTTTAGGCTTAGAGAGCCATTGAAAAAATAGCACAGATCTCTCCTACACACTTAACTCAGTTTCCCCCAGTGATAACATCCCACATAACCGTAATGATTGTCAAAAGTAAGAAATTAACATTGGTGTAATACAACTAAATAAAGTACACACCTTGTTTGTATTTCACCAGACTTTCCACTAATGTCCTTTTTTCTTTTGTGGGATCTAATGTAGGGTCTCACATTGATGACCTTGAGTAATCGTGTTTCCTGAGCCTCTTCCAATCTGATAGCTCTTTAGTCTTTCCTTGTCTTTTGTGACTTTGACACAAAACTAACCATTGCAGGGTTAGAGTCTAACACATTATTTATATGGTGCCAAACTGTTCCAGATTTGGCTACTGGGAGCACTTTCTGATTGATTGCTCTGTATTTTTGACATGCCCCAATCTACTTTTTTTTTTTTTTTTAGCACTTCCATCCTTGTGATACTCCAAGAAGCTCTATGCTTGACTTCCATTTTCCCTTCCCCAGCCCTCGACCAGCTATTTCTTCAAGGAGCCCTTGTTCTCGTCATTAAATAATGGCATTTAGAAACAGGGACTTGGGAACTAGGTGTGCTCATGGCTTCTGAGGGGGTCTCTGCTTCTATGCTGTCTCTCACTGGATAAAGCTGGATCATGTGTGTATGCCTACAAACCCATATATGCTCTCATATCGCTACTCATTTCCATACCTAACTATCCATCCATGAATTTAAAAGGAGACCATTACCACCTCTAATCCAACAACACGTGGTTCATTCTAGCATGATATTCTCTTTTTCTGAGAAATCGACTCTAATTGTCTGTAATAGACATATTTATTTGTTCACAGCTGGTACACACGAAGAGTCATTTCAGAATCACTAACATACATCTCTAAATTCATCAACTAAAGTACAGTGTTTGTGTGCCAATTGTTTTGGTCTTTAGTCTCACAGTATCCAGTAAAGTTACATGGTGCAGCTTATTTTTTCATCATAGCATCACTATAGTCATAGCACTTATTTGCATGACAGATTCATTATCATAGTCTGCACTCCATTTTGGTTTCCTATAATACCCTAGTTATTTTAAATTTACATATGGAAATTCACCTTTTGTGGCATAGAGTTCATGAGTTTGGACATAGGATTAGAGTAGAGTATTCACAATACAGGACAGTTCTGTCCCCTCAAAAATATCACTTGTTACACTCAGGTGAAATAGGTGAAGGGGGTTCAGAGGTATGAACTTCCAGTTATAAATAAATGACAGAGATTAAAAGTAGAGCATAAGGAATACAGTTAATAATCTTATATCATGTTGTATGGTGACAGATGGTAACTACACTTATGGTGAGCATTGGGTAATGTATAGAATTGTTGAATCCCTATGTTGCACAGGTGAGACTAACCTAATATTGTATGTCAACTGTATTTCAATAATAAGAAAAAAATTTTGAAAATGCTCTCTCTACCCCACAAAACTGGCAACCACTTCTGTTTTCAGTCCCTATAATGCTTCCTTTTCCAACATGTCATATACATGGAAAAATACATTATGTGGCATTTTAGGTCTGGCTTTTTGCATTACTTCGTTCTTCCTTAAGGTACCTGCCCATTCTATTTCAGAGAAGATCCCTTCTCCTGCATATATTTTAGAACAAAAAGTCAAAATCCTCAATTTTTGGTTCCTTACAGAAAAACATCTTCAGGGATACACAATTTTCCAAAATTTTCTACATATTGTTGATTTTTCCTTAAGCTGCAGTATCTTTTGTGTTGGATTCATTGTGTTCATTTTATATTTTTGTTTTGTTAATCTTCAATTGGTAGAAACTCATTCAGTCCTTGATTTTCTCAACTGACACAAAAAACAGTGGCTCACTGGTTAGTTCCACACTTGTAAGTTTCAGTTTCTGAGACCTATCCCTGAAGGCCAGGTTGAGACGCATGCCGTCTGGGTCAATGTGAAATGTCCAGAAAGGGGATATATGGAGAGAGAAATCAGACGCTTGATTATGCTTGAGAGAAACTGGATCTTTTCCTGCTTTGAATTTCAAGTTCCACACGTCAGCAAGTGACTCAGGTGCAGTTTGCAATTGTGTTTTAAGAAGTGATGTATTTGAAATATTCCACTATGTAGCATGTACTATTCCCAGAACTTACCCTGTATCTTTCCTTGTTTACAAAGCTGCTGCTTAGGCAACCAAACATATTTGTATGCAAATGATCACGTGTACTTATTCTATATTTCATTCTGAATTACATATTAGGATGTGTACTTTTAAATAAATCAAGACTAGGTCATTTAAGAGTACATTTGATTATTGATTTTAGATCAATCTTCTTTTTTTATGTAGAATTTATAGCTATGAATTGCCTTCTGAGCCCTGCTTTCACTGAATCCCATGTTTTAATATGTGTTTTTATTTTTACTGATCCCAAACTATTTTCTAGTTTTCCTTGTAAACTTTTCCTTGTAATTGCTTGAGTGTGTTTCATTTACACACATTAGTGAATTTTCTAGTTTTCCTTTTATTATTGTTACTAGTTTTATTCCACTGTGTCCAGAGAGATACTTTCTATGATTTCAATTTTTAAAATTTATTGAGACTTGTGTGGCTTAGATGTGGCCTATCCTATGGAATGTTCCATGTTTGCATTGAGAGGAAAGTGTATTCTGTTGTTGGGTGGAATATTCTTTGTAAGTCCGTTGTTAGGTCTAGTTGTCGTATGGAGTCATTTGCTTTCTCGATTTTTTTTTTTTATTGGTCTTCTGTCTAGTTCTATAAATTATTGAAAGTGGGATAGTGAGGTCTTCAGTTATGATTGTAGACCTGTTTTTTTTTCCCCCTTCAGTTCTGTCAGGTTTTGCTTCATAGATTTTGAGGCCACATTGTTACATATGTATAGGCTTAGATTTGTTTTGTTTTGTTTGAGGGATTGACTTTTGACAATATGTAAAATGCACTTCTTTGACTCTTGTAACAATTTTTATCTTCAGTTTGTCTCAAGATAATTTATTTTCCTTTTGATTTCTTCTCTGACTCATTGGTTGTTTAATTCATACATACTTCTAATTTTTCAGTTTTCCCTGTCTTAGGGATCTAGTTTTTTACTATTGTGGCAGGAATAAATAACCAATGTAATTTTCAGTCTTCTTAAATTTGTCAAGACATGTTTTGTGACCTAACATATGATCTATCCTGCAGAATGTTCTGTGTATGCGTATGTACAGTTGAGAAGTATATGTATTGTGCTGCTATAGATAGAATATTCTTTGTATGTCTGTTAGGTCCATCTGTATAGTTCAAGTCCATTATTTCCTCATTGATTTTTCTGTCTGGTTGATCTATCCATTGTTAAAAGTGGGGTATGAAGTCACCTACTATCATTGCATTGTTTTTTATTTCTGCCTTGAATCTGTTAATAATTGTTTAATATATTTAGGTGCTCTGATATTATGTGCTTATACATTTTACATTTGTTATATCCTCCTGATTAATTGATCTCTTTTTCATTATTTGATGATCTTTATCTCTTATTACAGCTTTTGATTTAAAGTCTCTTTTGCCTGACATAAATAGAACTACTCCTGCTGTCCTTTGATTTCCATTTGCATGGACTGTCTTCTGCCATCCCTTCACTTTCAGCCCATGAATGTCTTTAAAGCTTAATTGAGTCTCTTGTAGGCAGCCTGTAGTGGCCATCTTGTTTTCTTTCTTTCTTTTCTTTCTTTTTCTTCTTTCCTTTCTTTCAGTCTAGCCAGTCACTATCTGTCTTTCAATGGGAGAATTTAAACCATTACATTTATTATTGATAGGTAAGACATTACTATCATCTTTTTGGTAATTGCCTTCTGATAGTTTTATAGTTCTCTTACTCTTTTTTGTGTGAGTCAATTTTTTTGTAGTGGTGTGTTTTGATTCTTTTCTTTACCATTTGTGTATCTATTGTAGGGTTTTGCTTTGTGATTATAGATATTATTATTTTAGGATTTATTTATTTGCGAGCGAGAGTGTGTGAGTGGGGGGAGGGGTCGGGGGAGAGGGAGAGAAACTTAAGCCGACTCTCCGCCAAGCTTTAGAGCCTGACAGGGGCTCAGGCCCATGACCCTGAGACCATGACCTGGGCTGAAATCAAGAGCCAGATGCCCAATTGACTGAGCCACCCAGGTGCCTGTGATTATACATCTTATACTAGTCTATCTTAAGCTGGTCACAACTTAACTTCGACTGCATAAGACAATTCTACACATTTTGTGCTTCCCCACATTTTATTTTGTG
The DNA here is from genome assembly GCF_017311325.1 of Ursus maritimus. Classification (NCBI taxonomy): domain Eukaryota; kingdom Metazoa; phylum Chordata; class Mammalia; order Carnivora; family Ursidae; genus Ursus; species Ursus maritimus. The sequence continues at coordinate 94,713,052 of NW_024423319.1, forward strand.
TTGTCACATTTTACATCTTTTTATATTGTGTATCCATTAACAAAATATAGCTGTAGTTATTTTTAGCTATTTTTACTTTTTTTCTTTTGACCTATATGCTAGAGTTCAAAGTGATTTAAACACCACCATTTCAGCATTACAGTATTTTGAGTTTGACTATTTACCTTGACCAGTCAATTTTATATTTTTACATGTTTTCATGTTACTAATTAACATCCTTTCATTTCAGTTTGAACAACTTTTTTTTTTTTTTTTTTTTTTTTTTTAGCATTTCTTGCAGGGTAAGTCTAATGGAGATAAATTCCTCATCTTTTTTTTTTTTAAGGTATTATTTATTTGATGGGGGGGGGGAGCAGCAGGCAGAGGGAGAGGGAGAAGCAGGCTCCCACTGAGTGGAGAGCCCAATGCGGGGCTCCATCTCAGGACGCTGGGATCATAACCTAAGCTGAAGGCAGGTGCTTAACCGACTGAACCACCCACGTGTCCCAAATTCCCTCATCTTTTGTTTGTTTGGGAAAGTCTTTGTCCTCTGTTTCTGAAGGACAGCTTTGCTGGGTAGAACATTCTTGGTTGGCAGTTTTATTCTGTGAGCACTTTGAATGGGTCAGTCCATTCTCTCTGGTCTGCAGGGTTTCTGCTGAGAAATCTGATTTTAAAGCTCTCTCTTATCTCTTTGATTTTTGAGAGTTTGATTATAATAGGTCTCACTGAAGATCTCTTTGGGTTGAGTCTGTTTGGCGATCTTTGAGCTTTATGTCCATGGATGACCATATCTCTACCCAGATTTGGGAAGTTTTTGCCATTATTTCTATATATAAGTTTTGTCTGTCTTTCTTTCTCTTTCTTTCTTTCTAATATTGTTTTGCATGATGGTATCTCCTAATTGACATAGGATTTCTTCACCCCTTTTCATTCTTTTTTCTCCTTTTAACCAGAAAACATTGAGATATTGGTCTTCAATTTTGCAGATCCTTTCTTCTCAACTGAGCCTGCCATTGAAGCTTTCTATTTCATGTTTTCATTTCATTCATTTTATTTTTTATCTCCAGAATTTCTATTTGGTCCCCCCACCTTTTTTTTTTTTTTT
>NW_024423319.1:94714148-94796506 GCF_017311325.1 Ursus maritimus
TTTTTTTTTTTTTTTAATGATTTCCATTTCTTTGTCGAACTCTTGTTATGTTTATGCATTGCTTTTCTGAGTTCATTGAGTTGTCTGTGTTCTCTTAAATCTCACTGAGCTCCCTTAAAAATAATTATTTTGAAATCTGTTTCAGGTAATGTCTATTTGGAGGGAGGGTTCTGGAAAATTATTGTGTTCCCTTGGTGGTGGTATATTTCCTTGTTTTTTCATGTTTCTAATGGCTTTGTATTAATGTCTGTGCATTTGAGGGGGGCAGTTACCTCTTCCAGTCTTTTCGGACTGGCCTCAGTTGGGAAAGACTTACACTAAAGGTGGCTTCAAGGGTACCAGCTGGGTGGGTTTCAGTGTCTCTAGTTCCTGGGAAGGTACAGTGGTACAGTCTCCATGCAGCTTCTTGAGCCAAGGTCAGTGTCAGCAAAGACTGGGTGGGGGTGGGGCGAGGGGGGAGTCTTCTGTGGCCAAGACTATGGAGGTCCTGCAGGTGGTGGTGGTATGCTGGCACTCGGTAATACTGAGACTTGGCGGTCCTCAGTACCAGAGGCTGAAGATCCATGGTGGTGAGGCTCACTGGGGTGCTCTTACTCTCCTTTTCCCTGTGGAGTGAAATCTTTCTGAGGGGTCCCTCTTGGTGTTGAGCTGCTCTAGCTGGGCGGGGGTGGGTAATACAGGTAAGATGCTAACTATGCTTTTCTGTGTGGCCATTCTTGGTTTCTAGGTCTGTAGTATTGCTGCTGCTGCTTCATGGTAGTACAGAGCTTTCCCAGAGCAATTCATCAGTTTGTAGTTGTTCATTTATTGTTTTTGTTGCCTTTGTGGAGGAGACGAGCATTGGGACTTCCTAGGCCTCCATCTCACTGATGTCACCTTAACTGGCCTTTCTCCAGTGTACCATTTTGATTAAATCCAGAATAGGCTACAGTCAAAAGGAGAAAGGACAGGAGAGGGCTATGATTGGTTTAGGATTTGGTTTCCCTGTAGTAGGGAAACAGAAACCTATTATTCTAGTCATTGCAGCCTAGAATCCTGAAATTAGGTTAGTACCATCCTATGGTCATATTTCTTGTTCTAATTTTAAAAATGTGTTTCTCAGTTCATCCTCCTTGGAGATGTAGTTAATGAAATTGCACGTTGATATTCTATCAGTGTCTTCTCTGATCTTTGGTTTAAGATACTGTTGCCAACATGGGGCAATAGATCTAGAGATCTATTTCATGGACTTTTTAACAGACAGAGATGTTGTGTATCAGCCATCACCAGAACGGAACTGTGAAGTGTATTTTCTCCAAGCCACCTTCTGTCATTGTAAGGTCAGGATACTTTATTGAGGGCCAGTTGGCCTGGCATGTGCTTCATGAAGGCAATGAGAGGGGATCCCTCAGGGGAGGCAGTGACTGGACTCCAGAGTCAGTATTGGGGCTGTGTGGATATCACAGCTGACCGTTGTGGGTGTGTAGCCAGTAGTTCTGATGAGGTTAGTCCAGCCAGGGAGAACCAACAATCGCCAACCAAAGCAAGAGAGAACAACTCATGAGCCACACTAACTACAGTGGGTAAGTGGCAGCCAGGTGGGCAGAGGGCATTGCCCCAGATACTAGAGGAGCAAGCAGACATCGATCACAAGGACCTTATCCTCTCTGCTTTGCCAGGATTCAATCTTGAGGAAGAGCCAGAGCAGGAGAAGCTGAGAGACTGAAAGAGTTTCGCGAAATGAGAGGACTGTATAAAAGGACCGTATAAATTAGGTAAGTTTAAACTGTATTATACACACACACACACACACACATATACATACATATAAAACTGCTTTCAAATGCCTTTAGTTATATTCTCTCCTTGGCTAAAATCTCACTGGGAGTTTCAGTTTCTAGAAAAAGGACACAGTAGGTACTCAGTAATTAAGGTCTGAATGATTTACTAATTTAGACTAATTCTCTATTTTTTTTGAGTTTGAATTGCAGTTTTACTGTTGCGTAGTCAGACATGGTAGAAATACCTCTGTGCTCTCCTTTTTATAAGATGAGTAATGGAAGCCTTTGGAGGGAAGGAAAGTCTCTGCTCTTCTGTGTGACTATGCTATTTACGGAGCATTGGCGCGAGGTGAAGGATATTTCCTTACAGCCCTAGAAAGATGGGAATAACTTAGAGAAGATAATACATACAAGCTCAGTAGTCTGAGAGCCTCCTGGAGTCCCGAGGGTGAGCAGCCATGTGGGGTTGTCCTCTTCCATGAGGGAAGTACTCATTGGCGTCTAGCAGTGCACCAAACACTTTGATTGGCTGCAGGCCTGTGGATAAATTAGGCTCAAGAGCTTGGTTGTCTTTGCTGGAAACACCTTTCAAGGAAATATTGACAAGAAGTGTAAAACACTCTTCTTCCCTCACACAATTACCAGAGGGGAAATCAAGTTTTAGCAAGAACATGACAGTTGTAATGTATATTGTTTATTAAACATGCAATCAATCATCAGGAATTTTCATAGAGAGAATCCAAGAATATGTTGGCAAATTTCATTAATTGAGATGAATCTTGATGTATCTTTGCAGGAGATTTGAAAGCAGGGATTGTGGTTTATTATGGCAAGAATGTATATGATTTATATGTATGGACTTCAAGTTGGCTGAACTCTTCAGTCAAGTCCTGTTCTTCCTGTAGGAAGTGAAAGATGCTTTGATAGAATTTTCAAATAGAATGGACTTGTTACTGCAATTATACAGTAACTGATTGCTATAACTGTTGAGTACTCGGGCATTTCACTATTAGATATTAATTTGTTACACTATAAATCACTTTAAGGTAGACACATTTAATAGGAAAACTAATAATTCTGTCAAGTATCTGTCAGGACTCTACTACCTGATCCCTATGGCTTCCAGCTTGTTAAGCATCACTACATTATCAAGGACCACATTGTCAGGTGAAGGGGGAGATGAGGTATCCAGGGCAAAATTGCTGATCAGATACAAGTTCCTAAGTTTGATACCTTAAAAAAAATCTGCATCAAGGGAAATTTCTAAGCCTAATAAATTGCACTATGTTATACAAACTGGGAGACTCGTATCAATCTTGAAAGACAATTTTACATGACTTACCCGAAATGAAAACAAACCTGTACAAAAAGAATATGCTGCTGACAAACTGTTGAAATAATAGAGTTTGATCAAATTAGTATAGTTTTGTAGTCTACCTGCATGGTAAAACTTGGTTTATTCAAAGTGAAAGAGTACAAACCATCTTACGACTTAGGCCAAATTAAAAAAAATATCTCTATTAGACAAACACATATTTTCAGGGTGTAGATGCTTCTTTTAGAAACCTTCCTTGAATCAGTGTTACAAAGAATGTCTTGTAAGAGGGTGAGAAGGCTTTCCATGTCTTTACAGACTTTAGGGTGTCAGAAAGCCTGAAAGACCATAGGGATACATGTCATCACAACATTTTTAAAGTTGACAAACATTACATAGAATTGAAATGATCTGATCAGTGTCAGCATTCGTCAGGTGTGCAGGGTCAGGAGCAGTGACTGAGAACAGCAGGCATTGGATGAACGCTTTGTGCGGGACACCCTTCTATGTATTTTGTAGAAGGAGATGACAGTAAGCCTGTGAGGCAGATTCATCATCCACCTGGTACAGAAAAGGGAGCTAAACCACAGAAAGAGCATGTAAATTTTCCAAGGTCACACAAATAGTGACTGGCAAAGCCAGGGTTGAAACCCAGACAGTTTGGCTCCCAAACTTTTTTTTGTTTGTTTTAAGTCTCATTTTTTGGTGGGAAGGGGTTATACTTTTTTCAATCAGCATAATCATTTTAGTTCACATACAATACAATTTCACCAATTTAGAATACACAGATGCGATTTGACAAATGTAATGCACTGATGTAACCACCAGCATGATGAGGATGTAGAACAGTTCATCATTCCCAAAAGTTCCTTTGGGCTGTTATGTAGTCTGTCTCCTCGCCCCACTCTCGGCCTCTGGCTGCGGCTTACTTCCTTTCATTTCAGTGACATTTGAATTATGACAAGGCTTTGGCTACTGTGAATACAGCTTCTATGAATATTCACATATAAGTGTTTTGTTGTTGTTGTTTTTTTTTATAGACATGAGTTTTCATTTCTTTTAGGGAAATACTGGGAGTGATTGCTAAGTAATGGGTAGCAGTAGTATCTCATTATGGTTTTAATTTGTGTTTTCAGAATGCCTAATCCTATTGAACATCTTTTCATGTGCTCATTGGAATTTCATATAGCTTCTTTGTTGCAGTGTTTGTTCAAGTCTTTTGCCCGTTTTTAATTGGTTTGATTGTCTTCTTAATGATATATAAAAGTTCTTTTAGCTATTCTTGGTACAAAACCTTTATGAGAGTTATCTTCCAGTCCGTGGATTGTCTTTTCTCACCAATGCAAACAATGTTTTTTTTGAAGAGCAAAACTTTCTGTTTTTGTTTTTTTTTTTTATAGTTCATTTGTTTGTGTCTTCTTAAGAAATTGCTGCCTAACCCAGCTCACAAATGTTTTCTCCTAGAAGTTTATAGTTTCCACTCTTAGATTTAGGTGTATGATCAATTTCAAGTTTGTCTGTGTATGTACAATATCTAAAAATTACAAAACCATTGAGTGGATTACACTTCTTCCACTGAATTAATGGACATTGGTGTCAAAAATAGATTCATATGTGTGAGATCAATTTCTAGACATTCTTTCTGTCCAATTCTCTTAAATGCCCAAAACACGGTCTTGATTATCGTAGCTTTATAATAAGTCTTAGAAGCAGGTAGTCCACCAACTTCATTCTCCTTTTAAAAAGAATTTTAATTGTTCAGGTCCATTATATTTTTATATATATATTATAGTGTGCTTGTCAATTTCTAGCAAAAAAAGTTCGTGGGGATTTGATTGGGATCACATTGAATACGTAGAATGGTATCTGGAGAATTGATATCATAACAGTATTAAGTCCAATACACTAATATGAAATATCTCTATTTTTAGACCCTTTAAAATTTCTTTTGCAGTATTTTGTAGCTTTCAGTGTACAGCTCTTGTGTGTGCTCTGTTAAATTTATAGTTCTATCCTATTTTGATACAAGTATAAATGGCATGTTAAATTTTTTTTTTCAGTTTCCAGTCGTTGTATTTTAGTACATAGCAATGCTACTTATTTCTGTACACTGACCTTGATCTGTGACCTTGCTAATCAATCTGCATTCCTTTAATATTTTTTTCTTGCCTATTGCACTGCCTAGAACTTCCAGAACAATGGTGACTAGAAGTGATGAGAAAGGACATTCTTGTTTTAATCATGATCTTAGGAAGAAACCATTCATTTAAGTATAATGAGCTGAAGCTCCCATGTAGATTCCCTTTATTAGTTCAAGAAAATGTCCCTGCTCTTAGTTTTGTGAAAATTTTTATGATGAATGGGTGTTTAATTTTGGCAAACATTTTCTGCATCAACTGTTGGTGTTTATTTTAATAATATTAATTACTTTAATTTGGAAGTGTCAAACCAACTTTTTGTTCTTTTTATAAACTTAGTTATAAAACATGGTTTGTATATCTTCCTGTGTTCTCTAACATTTGGCTAAATATTTCTTTATATTCATGAGGCAAATCATTTTATAGTTTTTTTTCTCAATGTCTTTGGTTTTATTATCAAGGTAATAATGTCTTCCTATAGTGAGTTGAAAGCGTTTGCTCCCTCTAATTACTGAAACAATTTATATAGAATCAGTATTAATTTTTATTAAATATTTGGTAGAATTCACCAGTGACGCCATCTGGACCTTGTGGTAGCTGAATAATGGCCCCTAAAATATCCAGATTCAAATCTCTGGAAACTGTGAATGTTACCTTATGTGACAAAAGACACTTTTTTAAAAAAGATTTTATTTATTTATTTAGAGCATGAATGGGAGGAGGGACGGAAGGCAGGGAGAGAGAGAATCTCAAGCAGACTCCCAGCTGAGTGTGGAGCCCAACACAGGGGCTCCATCCCATGATGCTGAGATCATGACCTGAGCTGAAATCAAGAGTTGGGTGCTTAATTGGCTGAGCCACCCAGGCACCCCTGAATAGAATTCTTTAACGTATTCAGTTTTCTAGTAGTTCATGATGAGAGAGCCTTTCTTTGAGCTGTTACTCTTTTTATAAGGTCTTTTTTAATTGTAATATTCCACATGTTATGTCAAAATCTAAGTTTATTTCTGCTATCGCTAGCTGTGTGATTTGAGCAAATTAATGAACTTTAGTTAAAATTTATCTGGGATAGCTATGTGAGTAGTAAGGAAGTGCATCCTAAATTGGTGTAGAATTTCGGTTAAGTCCTGGTGAGTGCTTGAGTATAAATACTGGTTCCTCAGTTAATTAATAATTATCTCTTACCTTCAGTTCTGTGTTTTTTTTAGCTTGTTATAAAAATAGTGCCTATTTTATAGAATTCTTGTGATAAATGATATATTTATTGAAAATGGTGCAATAAATAGCACATTTTAGTGCTTATAATATGGAAGCTGAAATGTTCATTTGTATGTTTTTATGGAAAAACATGGTACAAAATGGCTTAATAAACTTCCAGATTGCTAGAAGAGAGACAAAAGGGATGAATGGACTAACTCACATTTTTAGCATAAGTCAAGCATAAGTATTTACTTGTAGTATTTGGAGTATAAGTTATTTCTTACAGGGCTAAGGAAGTTTGTTGTTTTATTTCCACATGGATGCCATTTTAACAAAAACGTACTGAACACATTATATATGTAAGACACTCTATTGGGCACGTGGGATAACCAAATATTGATGAGTCACTATCCATGTCATCAAATACCTTTCAATCTGAGTCAGTTATTTGAAAGGGCTCCTCCGTTATATAAGCTTCTGTGTGAAATGTACTGTTTTTCATACATATGTGGAAAAATGAGTCAACCTGCATATGACATGTTTTATGTAATGTGGACCTTTTAATATTTAACTGTACTTTGGTTGCAATTACATGTTTGCTGCTATTGTTTTATGAATTTGGTCTCCTCCCTTATTTGTCATGCTCTCTCATGCGTGGAGCCTGCTCATGAGTCCTGCTTTGCCTCTTTTCCCCTTATGATATAGTCACATGGCCCTGAAAACTCCACCCTCTATAACTCCTCACCCCATACTCTGCCTCCTACACGGGCTGTCTGGATACTGATGCTCCTTGCATTTATCTGTACCTTTTGCTTTTATGAATTTGAATTGCAACTGATGTCCTGATGGGATTCTCTGCCAAAATCCATCTACTCAGAGCAGTATATACCATGATGTCTTTCTAGCTTTAGCTTTTTGTCTCCAATTATCACTATAGTGATATCACTGTGTAACTTATGTCACAGTGTGCTTCAACTGGATGATTCTATCAGATTCACTTACTTTAGTTTCTTACAGTCTCCATATTCTGGTCCAGAACACTATGATTTTTAAAATCATAAAGATATGTATATTCTTCGGAAAACAAAGGACAAAGACTAGAAAAAAAGAAGTTGTCAGTGTTCCTTATTCCCTTCCTAGTTTCAGTGCTTAAAAACACCCGGATGTTTCCCACATTCAATTGTACCAACTTTTACCTACTGGAAGAGATCTTTTGTTTTCTAGATCATTCCTGAGCCCTTCACCTATCACTGTGCTCAGTCCTATATCAATGGCAGGGCATAGAAGTACCGTCTTTTACAGCATGCATTGTTCCTACAAAGCCCTGGTGGGAGAAGGGTGACTTTATTACTTTGTATAGGGCAGAAATAATGGGCCAATGGTAAATTCAAATTTTATTATCTACTGTCTTACATGTGAAACAACAGGACAGGAAAGGGCTCTGTGCCTTCCCTACTTTTCTAAGAATGAAGAATATGTTCCCAAAAGAAGGAAAAGGGACATTGGTCAGTGCATCTTCGCCAATAGCACTTGGACCTACAATCTTTACAGCAACCTGCGTGGGCAGGCAAACCATAACCTCTGTGGCATTTAGTCCAGAATGGCCAAAACTTGGTCAATCACGGGAAGCTTCCCTGTATTTTTCACCTACTTCTAACTCCTGGCCAACCAGAGAAAGCTAAATGTGCTCCCTAAATAAGCATATAAGATGCTTCACTTCTATGTAGACTGTCTTCAGCTTCTGCGTGCCAACAACTTCCAATCACTATATGCCTGAAGCCTTTCTTTTTGAAAACTACAAAGCTTTTCAAGTCTCCTGCCTGCCTTTGAGTCTCTGCCAAATGCAAGTGATGGTAGCTGACTCCCTTGCTATCGCAAGCTCGGAATAAATAGCTTCTCTTAGTTCTCATTGAGGTGAGCTTCACTTATTTCCACAGCGTAGTATTGCCAACAGGTTTTAGGATTCATGTGAGGTATTCTGAAGGGTTCTTCATCACACCATTCATTACGATCAGGTCAGTGCCATGTTCTTGCTGAAGCAGTTGCTGTTGTTTCACAAGTGATTGCATTTCAACTTGTATTAAGTGGGATCTTAGAGCATTTGGCATTTCATAATGTAAATTCCTTGATGACAAGACAGGTAACTTAAGTCTTTGTAACGCCAGTGTTATCAACAATGCTTTACGATCCGGCAATGGCACTACTAGGTATTTGCCCAGAGGATACAAAAATAATTCGAAGGGACACATGAACCCTGATGTTTATAGCAGCATTATCAACAACAGCCAAATTATGGAAACAGCCCAAGTGTCCACTGATTGATGAGTGGATAAAAATATGGTATATATATGCAATGGAATATTACTCAGCCATTAAAAAGAACAAAATCTTGCCATTTGCAATGACATGGATGGAGCTAGAGTGTATTATGCTAAGCAAAAAAGTCAGTCATAGACAAATACTGTATGATTTCACTCATGGAATTTAAGAAACAAAGCAGATGAATATAGAGGGGGACAAAAGAGGCAAACCAGAAAACACTTTTTTTTTTTTTAATTTTTAAAATTTTGATTAGACATACTGTTCAATATTGGTTTCAGGAGTAGAGTTCAGTGGTTCATCCTTTACATATAACACCCAGTGCTCATCCTAACAAGTGCCCTCAATACCCACCACCCATTTATCCAAATCCCCACCACCCCCACCATCAACCCGCAGTTCTCTATAGTTGAGTCTCTCATGATTTCTTTCTCTCTCTCTCTCTCCCTCCCTCCCTCTCTCTCTCTCTCTTTCTCTTTTCTAGAAAACAGACTCTTAATTATAGAGAACAAACTGAGGGTTCCTGGAGGGGGAGGTTGGGTGTAGGGATGGGTTAAATGGGTGGTGGGTATTAAGGAGGGCATTTGTTGTGATGAGCACCAGGGGTTGTATGTAAGTGATGAATCACTAAATTCTACCTGAAAATAATATTACACCGTATGTTAACTAACTGGAATTTAAATAAAAACTTGAGGAAAAAAAGTGTTTTAAACATATTAAGTGCTCAAATCTGGGACTGGACCTTGGGAGCCTAAGATTCAGACCATGAAACTTGACTGTGTCACCAGGGTACTGAAGAATGTTCCTTAACTCCCCAGATCAGGTGTTAATGCATAATGCAATGCCAGGTTGGGTATAGGGTAACCAACTGTCCTGGTTTCCCTGGGACTTGCCTGGTTTTAGAATTGACAGCACCATGTCTGGGGAAAGCCTTCAGGCCTGAGCAAATGGGGGCAGTTGGTCACCTTAACTGGGAGGAGTCGGTGAAATAATATGAGAGGCATATTGTACATGTCAAAGCAAAGCAAAGGTTATTTCCTTCTCTTCTTCAGTAAATACTAAAAGGTGAAATGAGCTGACAATTTGAGAACTAAGCTTAGCATCTCCATCATTATGTAGTGTGAAAGCCAAAATAGCCCCAAGGTTAAACAGGCAAGGAAGACTTGACTCAGGCTTTGCAATAAGGGAGAGAGACTGAAATCACATTCACTGAAACAGAGTGAGAGGGTTTTTAAGCCCTGGGGTGAGCTAGTGGAAAAGTACTGGAGGATGTTAGGAAGGAGGTTAATTAATAGGATGTGTGGACCACACTGAGTTTATTCCTGAGTTTGCAAATGTTTTTTTACTGTGATTAGACCATCTGTGCTTGCTAATTGACATCCATTGAAGTTAGACTTCCACCTTCCCACAGAGCCTGCAAGATAGGGGTTCGATCATCCTATCCTCATTGATATTTACCCTTCAAAGAGATGGTTCTCAGATCCATGAGCAAGATATTTCCTGGGTTGCAAAACTGGCAAGAGGTTCTGAGAAGATTTACATGCATTTCGAAGAAGCAGATAAAGAATTAACAATTACTAGTTTTCTAAAGTCAGTACTCGAAGAAAGGGACCTCAGGGACCTATGGTCAGGAAGAAACCTGTCTGAAGTTGAATGGTAAGGCAATCTTGGTCAGCAGATAGGATCACTTCTTTCCTTCAGAATCATTGGCCGCCTTTTCTTTTTCTTTCTTGGAAAGAGCCCAAATACCATTCCTTTCTCTTTTGTTTTGCTAAAAGTATAACCTGCTTTAGCTGCAGCCAACATTTACATAAGGGCGTTGTGATATTTTATACTTTAAAAGGAGTCTCCCAAGAGTTTAGTCAGTATCACATCCTGAAGACAAAACATGTAAGAACTGCCGTTCACGTACGTAACGCACTTGAGCTTTAACAAGCTTTAACAGCATTTACGATGGCTGACAGCTTTAGGAAACTACAGAATTTCTAGCTTGAATCACTCACTGTCTTCTAGGCTTTATCTTTCGAGGAACTTCTAAAGCACTCCAGTAAAAACACTGCACACTTAGGCACTCCATTGGCCGCACAGAACTGGATATTTAGACAGTCCAGGTGCCCCTCTAGGCAAGACGGACCGTAGAGAAGGTGGTAAGGGCCGCCTGGCTGGCTCAGTCAGATGAGAGTCCGTCTCTTAATTTTGGCTCAGGTCATGATCTAGGGTGGTGGGATCAAGCCCTGCCTCAGGCTCTGTGCTAGGTGTGGAGTCTGCTTGAGATTCTCTCCGTCCCTCGCTTTCTGCCCCCCCCCTTTTTGCTCATGTGCGTGCTCGCTCTCACTAAAATAAATCTTAAAAAAGAAAAATGGAAGGTAACAAAAAGTAAGGCCGAATTCCTGTGTGACCAACCAGATGTTTACCATTTTCAAATAGGGTTATTGGACTTTTTCCAGAAGGGCTCTTTTTTGCCCTAGTGTCAGGGAAGTTCCTGTTTCACATTAGGAACAATGGCTAAATGTGACATTTCTGGAACTGCTTATGTTTAGCAAGTCCGTTCGCAGATTTTAGAGCTCCTTTGGTTTTGCTCCATTTAGATCTTGTCCTTTGCAGAACACCTTTTTTATCAAGAGCAGATTAATAGACTCATGAAAGAACGGATGAAATGTTAGGTGAAAAAAGGAATGCATTTGCTTACCTTGAATCCACCAAATAGAAGCTGATCTGCATGAAGAGGTTCCACCCCGCAAGCCTGTGTCCTGGAGGCACCTGGCACAGCCTGGAGACGGCACTGGAGGCACAAGACCCATATGCAAACCTGTCCTTTGGCAGATGTGTGTGCTTGGGCTACCTTTGAATAGCCAGATGGGCCCAGTCTGACTTTAGAGCATTGAGAGTAGCTCAAATTAGAGGTAATGACATTTGCATTTAAATAGCCCCAAGGAGGAAAAGCTCAAAGTAATGTACCTATTAGAACGTAATTATGAGTGTGCATATTTGAGAAGTTTGACAAGAAAACTCTGAGCGGCACAGAAATGAGCAACTCTGGCTCTTTCTATGATGGGTATTCATTAAATTTCTGTCTGTAAGTCCTGGTGCCTTGATATTTGCAATACCATGAGATAGCTTTCAAAATATGCCTCTAATCAGATGCTGCTGATACTACTACTACTACTACTACTACTACTACTACTACCACCACTACCACCACCAAATGTTTTGGAGTTATAAATCAAGAAACACCTTACTAGATAATATGGCTACTATTTTCAAAAAGAAAAAAAGTAGTGGCATATGAAGAAATTAAGACTCTTGCGCATTGCTGGCGGAAATGTAGTAATGGTACCGCCACTGTGGAACACAGTTCCTTGTTACACATAGAACTGCTGTATGATCCAGTAATTCCAATTCTGGATACATACCCCAAATAATTGAAAGCAAGGAACCAAACAGATTTTTGTATACAGCAGTATTATTCACAATGAGAAGGTAGAAGAAACCCAACTGTCTATTAATGTATATTGGATAAACAAAGGTCGTCTACCCATACAATGGAATATCATTCAGCCTTGAAAAAGAAGGAAATCCTGGCACATACTACAACATGGAGAAACCTTGAAGACGTTAATGCTAAGTTAAATAAGCCAGTCAGAAAAAAAGGCAAATATTTTCTGATTCCATCCAGAAAAGGCACTTAGGATAGTCTGATTCATAAAGACAGAAAGTAGAATGGTGGTTGCTGGGATCTGGGGGGGAGGGGTAATGGGAGTTACTGTTTCATGGGTACAGAGTTTGAGAAAATAAATTCTAGAGACAAGCTGTGGTGATGGTTGTACAATAATGTACATACACTTAGTGCCACCGATTCTTACACTTAAAATGATTAAACTGGTAAATTTTATGTCATGTATGTTTTGCCCCATTAAAAAAATAGTAAATGTAATCTTGTTATTTGGAAAATAAAAGAACAAGAACCACCGAGAATTGGCCTCGTTATTTATATGGTGTACTTCAAAGACTCAATTGGCACTACATCAGTTCTGTTAATAAATGTCTACTAAAAGCCCAAACATATGAACAAGAAATTAATACCAAGAAATGTACTTCTGCTTTTTTCTATTTATGCTGGTGTTTTTAGATTTATTTTCTGAAAGAAGAACATGATGTCATTGGTGATCCAAAGCAAAAGAAATTGTAGAAAGGCATCAGTTATTAAAATCTATTTTAAGCCTTGAATTATCTAATCTGTTCACCTTCACCATTAAATGGGATTTGATAACTGCCAGATGTAAGCTTTTTTTGGTGCTCAATAAACCAAAAGTAGCCTTGATAATATGATTGATGAATGCATGACTGCTTTACTTCAAGGGATTTTTATGTGGTTGATGATTAGATAACTAAGAAAAAGCTAGGGTTTGTACAGCCATGGCATAATATTTAGTGTTGGTGCCTTGAGTACTGCTATGTTCTTTCACAGAATGTTGTTTGGAACTATCATCAGAGATAGAGTTCTTGGTTGGATGGGTGCTGATCCAAGCAAGTATACATTTATATTCTTGAGCTCAAATAATGGGCAAAGAGTTTCTGGAGACCAGGAGCAAAAACATGCAGGACTAGCCATGAAGACTTGCATGAATGATGTATGCTTGATCCAGTGATATATTCTTATTCTAGAGGTACTTAGGACCTCACTCTGTTGCTTAATTTGGGTGTTTAAAATTAGCAAATCTGTTAATGGATAAGCCAACTATGATGCATCCAGACAATGGAATATTATTCAGTGCTAAAAAGAAATGTGCTAAGAAGCCAGCGAAAGAGGAACCTTAAATGCATGCTACTAAATGAAAAGCCAATCCAAAAAGGCTACATACTGTAGGATTCCAACTATAGGGCATTCTGGAAAAGGCAAAATTATGGAGGGCATAAAACATCGGTGGTTTAGAGGGGTTGGGAGAGGGAGGGTTGGATCGACAGAGCACAGCAGATTTTTAGGACAGTGAAACTATTTTGTATACCACAGTGATGGATACGTGTCACTGTACATTTGTCCAAACCTATAGAATGAACACTAAGAGTGAACCCTAATGTAAGCTGTGGACTTGGTGTGAGAGTGATTTGTCATCGTAAGTTCATTGGTTAAAGCACATGTACCACTGTGATGCAGGGTGGTGATAGTGGGCAGGTTTTGCATATGGGGACAGGGGATTTGTGGGAACTCCCTTTACTTCCTTTCAATTTTGCTGTGAATCAAAAACTGCTTTAAAAAGTCTTTTTTTAAAATTAGAAACCACCTGATGACAAGCAGAAAGTTAAATACTTTATTGAGTTGATGGACTCATTTGTTTTTGAGTCACTTAGATCCAGTCTTGTAATTTTAAGGCACTGAGAATCTTCATTTAGACAGTTAATATACTACTTGCCAGTGTATAATCTTGGGCAAGTCACTTAACCGAGCTGCAAAGGGAGATAAACATTTTATATTTATTATAATGGGGTATAATTAAATATAATGGCCAAAATATGTATAGTATATGGACTAAGTCTTTAATAAATATTAACTTTTATTTGTTTTATCAAGGCCTAAATATGCACTTAATATCTTCACAACGTTTCCCATAATTATCTTTCATGAAGCAAACCTTTTATTACCTGAAACAAAAAATCCTTGATGAAGAGAAGTCCATGAAAGTAGAGGTCCAACGAGTTGCTTTTATTGATTGTTTAATTTTGTTTAAATAATTGATTTGGGTTCTGCCCCTCTCTGTGTCCAGACAGCAGATCAAGATTAGGTCACCCCAAGTAGGTGGCTGTCTATATTATAATTCTCAGAGTGCTGTGATAGAGGAGATTTTACATCGATTTATACTAACACATTCAAATCAGAAGGCTTAGGCTTTTTTTTTTTTTTGCAAGTATATCAAAGACATTTTTTTTTGTTTAATGATTTTTTATTATGTTAGTCACCATACAGTACATCCCCGGTTTCCGATGTAAGGCTCGATGATTCATTAGTTGTGTATAACACCCAGTGCACCATGCAATACGTGCCCTCCTCACTATCCATCACCAGACTATCCCATTCCCCCACCCCCCTCCCCTCTGAGGCCCTCAGTTTATTTCTCATAGTCCATAGTCTCTCGTGCTTCATTCCCCCTTCTGATTACCCCCCCCTTTCTTTATCCCTTTCTTCCCCTACCGATCATCCTAGTTCTTATGTTCCATAGATGAGAGAAATCATATGATAGTTGTCTTTCTCTGCTTGACTTATTTCACTTAGCATTATCTCCTCCAGTGCCGTCCATGTTGTAGCAAATGTTGAGAACTCGTTCTTTCTGATAGCTGAGTAATATTCCATTGTATATATGGACCACAACTTCTTAATCCAGTCATCTGTTGAAGGGCATCTCGGCTCCTTCCACGATTTAATTGTGTGGACATTGCTGCTATGAACATTGGGGTGCATATGGCCCTTCTCTTCACTACGTCTGTATCTTTGGGGTAAACACCCAGTAGTGCAATGGCTGGATCATAGGGTAGCTCCATTTATGAACATTGGGGTGCATATGGCCCTTCTCTTCACTACGTCTGTATCTTTGGGGTAAACACCCAGTAGTGCAATGGCTGGATCATAGGGTAGCTCAATTTTTAACTTTTTAAGGGACCTCCACACTGTTTTCCAGAGTGGCTGTACCAACTTGCATTCCCACCAACAATGTAGGAGGGGTCCCCTTTCTCCACATCCTCTCCAACAATTGTTGTTTCTTAGAAGGCTTAGGCTTTTGAATAAGAACTTTGATATTCACATATTCTACTGGCTATAATCACTGTAATGTAATAAACCATCTGAACCCTACTGACCACACTGAGAATGTATCCCGTAGTTACTGGCAGCACAATAATAGCATGTGATTATAAAACAGTGGCAGCTACTTGGTCTGTGTCCCCATTCTCTGGGAATTTAATAAAAGGTATTTATACAAAAAAAAACCCAAAGCTAATTGTTAAGCTATTATTACAACAGAATATAGTTGCTTAGTTTCATGATGGTAAATACTATGATTACATGGTAGTAGTTTCAGTCTCCATGTATAGCAATGGTGTGTATTTATTTTAAGTTCTTGTAAATTAAAATAGAAAAAAGGGGAGCTTTAGATTTTATAAGAGACGTGGGCAGAATAATAGATAACTGGGGCCTTAGGTTGTATAAATTAGAGCCTGAGATGATTACATTAGTTGTGGTAAATTGAGAGATATATTGACTTCTCAGAAAAAGAAAAATTACAGAGCCAAGGTTTATTTCTTTATATTTTCAGTAAGCACTCATGATCTGACTGATCTCATATGTCAAATAAAGAAAATAGAAATAAAACTATGTGTGATGCTTCAATCTGTTCTACTGACTGAATTTTGTTTTAGTAATTTCCTTGCCATGCAAAGGAAACTATTTTGTTTATTTCAAGAGAGGGCATTGCATTCTCTGTTATCTTGATTTTTATAGCATTGCCAGGGTTAGTGAACCCTGGGAGTTCTTGCTTCGTGTGTGTTTGTGTTCAGGGGTGAGGGGATAGAGCGGTTAGGGGAGGCTCTCTGGGCACACAACAAAGGAAAAGATTCTGCTATTGCCTATGCACTTAGAATTTCTAAGGGTCAGATGGTAATTTCACTCTGTGAATCATAGCCTTGGACGGTTGCTGCATGTGGTGTAGGCAGCCTTGATTTCATTTACAGAAAAATAAACAATCTTCCACTTCTCTCCAGATAGGCTCCAAACTTCTTCATTTTTTATACCCTGGAAACCAGTAAATTTGTGTCAGCAAATTTTATATCACACATTTTCTGAAGACACGTGCATATGTACATATACATAAAATAAAATTCCAATGTTTAGTCATAAGAGGAAGCTTTAGTAAGGTAATGATATATGTGGGTCAACTTTACATCTACTCTAAATACAATTCTATTCCGCCCTTAAAAAAAAAAAAAGTCACTACTGGGTTCTCTGACTGACCACATGAGCTCCTAGAATACTCCTCTTCCTCTAATGATAGGTTCACAGAAGGATGCCAATCACGATCACAGGAAAAGTAAAATATTCTTAAAAATAGATGTGAAAACTGTAGTGCTAAATTCAAAGAACAGTGAAGATCACAGGATAAACTCTTTAGAATTATTGGACTATCACCAGTATGAAGAGGGACTCTTGTCTTCAATTATGATGTGTTAGACCCTGGTATCTCACTTCTAAAACCTGGAAGGAGTTCACTGAACCTTGGAACACCCTTTCTTTCCCTTATTTCAGGCTCTGGCTTCATTTCCTTTAGATAGAAAAAATACCTCCACAAATAAAAGAGCATTTGAATGAGAGAGCGTATCCCTGCATGAGCTACTACTCTGCTCTCTAAAGCTATGGAAGGCTGTGCGCACTGTAGAGGTAGGTGCAAGCTGGGTGCACAGAGAGGGCATTTGTTCGCGTGCTGGGGCCGACTTTATGTAGCAGAGCTCTGCATGGTACAGGTGAACAGTAGTAGTTCACGTTGATGTAGAAATGGAGAAGTAAATCGAATACAGTTGCTGAGTCTTGTGGGCTGGACACAGAATATGCGGATTATATGGGTTGAGAATTCTGTAATCGGCATTTTGCTTCCCATAGCTGTGAGAGAATGATCTTGCATGAAACTGTATTGGTTGTAGAATTCGATGACAACTGTCAGACAAGGCAATCCAGCATCAGAGCAATGGAAGAAGAAAATCCTGAGGATAATACCTTAGTCCTCTCCATATCCTAGGAAGGAGTTAGAAGCTGTCACTCCTGCCACAGTGGGGTTAGACCTGCATTAATTTGTGATTTGATGCATGTATATAAATATATACATTCATGATGTGTCAACAATACATACACTCTTCCTTGGCTCGTATGTTGTGGTGATTGCGTAATAAGTATTTGTTGAATGCCACGTTTCTGCTTGTTGCTTCACCAATGGTTGTATGCAGAGGACACAAAAATTTCTATTTCTGGCCATAATAATATGCAGTATTTACAGTAAAAGCCAGAAAAATTAAAAAGTAGTCAAAAACATAAAAGGATTGAACTCTCCATCTCTGCAAATTTTGGAATGCAATAATTGAGTGTGGTACATAGCCATTGTCAGAATCCAAGGTAGCCAATTAATTTTCTGGTTAATTTGAAACTTAATTGTTCTTAGAAAGTGATATACTGTTTTCTGGGTGTTTTTAAACTGTGGCTTGTAAACCTTTTTATGTAAAACTATTAAAGAGTATTTTAGGCACTTAATGGAAAAGGTAGAGATTTTGATATTGGGGTATGGGGAGGCTGTTTCTCTCACTTTTGAAAATAGAAGTTAGGGATTCCTATTAGGGCTTAATTTTTATTTTGAGAATATATTATCGTATTAGTTTTCTAGAGCTGCTGTAACAAAGTACCACAGACTCGGGGCTTAAACAACAGAAATTTATTTCTCACAGTTCTGGAGGCTTAAGTCCAAAATCAAGGAGTTGACAGGTTTGGTTTGTTTTGAGTCTTTTCTCCTTGACTTAGAGATGGTTGCCTTCTCTTCGTGTTCTCACATGGTTTCTCCTCTGTGTGTTCAAATGTCCTCTTCTTATAAGGACACCAGTCAGATTGGATTAGCGCCCACTCCAATGGCCCCATTTTACCGTAACCACTTCTTTAAAGATTTTGTTTAGTGTGTGTGTGTGAAGGGTGGAGGGAGGAGCAGAGGGAGAAGGAGAAGAATCTCAGGCACACTCCTCACTGAGTGTGGAGCCCAAGCAAGGCTCGATTCTATGACCCTGAGATCATGGCCTGAGCTGAAATCAAGAGTTGGATGCTTAATCGGCTGAGCCACCTAGGTGCCCCCCCCCCTTAATTACTTCTTTCAAGGGCCTAGCTTCAAATACAGTCACATTCTGAGGTACTGGGGGTTAGGGCTTTAACATGGGAATTTTGATGGAGGGGACTATTTAGCCCTTAATAGTCATGCTCACTTAAAATCATTCAGAATAGGTAGAAAGTAATAGGGTAGAAAGTGAGAATCTCCCTCTTCTCTGACTCAGTTTCCAAAGGTAAAGTCAGTTAATATATTCTTAGATATTTGTGTAAGAAATTAGCTTGCTGTTCACGGAATCTTTCTTCTTCCTGGGCAAAAAAGCTAGACTATTTATCAGTCTCCCTTAGAGTTCAATGTGGCCATGCCACTGCATTTTGACCAATGAAATGTGATCCTAAGTGGTGTGCTACACTTTTAGGCCAGACCCACAAAAACTCCCATGTGTGCTTTCATGTTCTTCCCCTAGCAGTTTGATAAAAATCCCCATATTGAAGATGGCAGACTCCCATCTTGAAGGACCCTGAATCACTGTTTAAAAGTTTGATACTTGCTCACAACACATTTTGAATTTTACATGAGCAACAAATATATTTCAATTGACTTAAGCCAGTGAGATATGAGGACTTAACTTTTAAAACAGCTAGCATTATCTTAACTAAAACTTGGGAAGTATTCTAAATTTATACACATGCTTGCATCTGTGCCCCATCATGCTACATACACATTTCTGTAACTTGCTTTTTAAAGACAATATAACATAAGCTACTTTCTATATAGTTACATAAGGATCTGTCTTTTTTTAATGTAGTAAAATTTATGCATTTACCATTTTACCATTTGAAAGAGTAAAATGCAGTAACATTTGGTACCTTCACAGTGTGTGCAACCATCACCGCTGTCTTGTTCCAGAAAATATTTATCACTCCAGAAGGTAATACTGCACCCATAACAGTCACTCCTTATTATCCCATACCCGCAGCACTAACAACGACCAATTTGCTTTCTGTCTCTGTCGATTTTCTTATTATGGCAATTTGATATAAATGCAGTCACAAAATATGTGGCCTTTTGTGTCTGGATTCTTTCACTTAACAAAATATTTTCAGGGTCTATCCATGTTATAGCATGTATCAGTACTTGATTCCTTTTTATAGCTGAATAATACTCCTTTCTATGGATACGCCACAATTTGTTTATCCATTCATCCCATGATGCAAGCATTTAGGCTGTTTACACCTTATGGCTGTTTTGAATAGTGCCCATGTGAACGTTCATGTATAAGATTTGTTGTTGTTGTTGTTGTTGTTGTTTTGAACACTCGCTTTCAATTTGGGGGCTATATACCTCGGAATGTTGAGTCATGTAATAATTCTGTGTTTAACTTATTGAAGACCTGTGAGCTGCTTTATACAGATGCTAAGCCGTTTTATATCCCCACAAGCATTGTATGAGGATTTGAATTTCTCCACATCCTCACCAACACTTGTTACTTTCCTTTTTAAAAATTATAGTCATCCTAGTGGGTGTGAAATAGTATTTCACTGTGGCTTTGATTTGTATTTCTCTAATGACTAATGATGTTGAGCATCTTTCTGTGTGCTTGTTGGCCATTTGTATATCTTCTTTGGAGAAATATTTTTCAATCTTTTGTCCTTTTTGTAATTGGGTTATTTGTCTTTTTGTTATAAGGCTGTAGAAGTTCTTTATATGTTCTTTGCTAGATCCCTATCAGATATATGATTTGCAAATATTTTCTTCCATTCTATAGGTTGCCTTTTAACTTTGATAGTGTTCTTTTTTTCCCCCCCTAAAGATTTTATTTACTTATTTTGACAGAGAGCACAAGTGGGATAGGAGCAGAGGGAGAAGCAGACTCAAGTGGCCTGAGGGGCAGAGAGAGAGGGGGAGAAGCAGACTCTCCACCGAGTAGGGAGCCCAATGGAGGACTCGATCCCGAGACTCCAGGATCATGACCTGAGCTGAAGTCAGATGCTTAACTGACTGAGTCACCCAGGCACTCTTGATAGTGTTCTTTAATGCATAAGTTAGAAAAAAATTTTGCGTAGTCCAATTCATTTTTTCTTATTTATTTTGATGTTGTATAAAAAGACAATTACCAACTAAAAGGTCGTAAAGATTTACCCTTGTGTTTTCTTCTGTGGTTACCTCTTATATTTAGGTATTTGACCTGTTTTGAGCTAATTTTTATATATGGTGTAAAGCAAGGGTCCAACTTCATTATTTTGTATGTGGATATCCACTGGCCCCAGCATCATTTCTTGAAGAGACCATTCTTTTTGCATTGAATGGTCTTGGTACTCGTGTTGAAAATCAATTGATCAGGGATAAAGGAATTGGGGCACCTGGGTGGCTCAGTCGTTAAGCATCTGCCTTCGGCTCAGGTCATGATCCCAGGGTCCTGGGATCGAGCCCTGCATCGGGCTCCCTGCTCAGCGGGAAGCCTGCTTCTTCCTCTCCCACTCCCCCTCCTTGTGTTCCCTCTCTCACTGTGTCTCTCTCTGTCAAGTAAATAAAATCTTAAAAAAAAAAAAAAAGATAAAGGAGTTTATTTCTGCACTCTCAATCTTATCCCATCGATCTGTGTGCCTAGCCTTATGTCAGTATACTATACTTCTTTGATTATTGTAGCTTTATGGTTAAGTTCTGAAGACGGGAAGTGGGGAAATCCTTCTGTCTTTGTTTTTTGTTTTTGTTGGTTTTTATTTTATTTTTAAAAAGATTTATTTATTTTAGAGAGAGAGAGCACAAGCAGGAGGGGTAGAGGGAGAAGGACAGAGAATCCCAAGCAGACTTTGCATTGAGTGTGAAGCCTGACCCAGGGTTGGATCTTATGACCCTGAGATCACAACCTGAGCTGAAACCAAGAGTCGGACGCTTAACACACTGCCACCTAGGCACCCCTGGTTTTTGGTTTAAAAAATATATATATATATTTTTTTACTCTGTCTCTGGAATTGAATTTTAGGATGGATTTTTCCATTTTTCCAAAAAAGGCATTTGGCATTTTGATAGAGATTGCATTGAATCTCTATATCACTTAGTGGGTATTGCTATTATATCATTATGTCTTCTAATCCATGAACATGGAATGTCTTTTCATTTATTTAGTTATTCTCTAATTTCTTCCAGCAGTGTTTTATAGATTCATGTACTTGGCTCAGTTTTTGAATTTTGTTTTTACATTCCTCTTTGTTTTTATAAAATCCTAATAAATTACACTATTGGGGTTTTTTAGGGACAAATACATGAAACGGGTATATCCAACCAAAATTTTAGTACATTATTAATTTTCCTATTTCAGGTACTAGGCAACTATAAGTTATGAAATTAGTGTGCTAAGGCAGAGAAGCCCCATATGGGGGATTACACCCTTTCAGAATGACCTTTGTATTGGGACAGTGCTGGGATAGGGTGGCTGTGGGTTAAATCTGTCTTTTAACATATTATGTTCTATAAAACTGAAATACTGTTCCCCCAAAGCTTTACCCAGCCTTTTTCCTTGACTCAAAGGCCTCCTGCATATTTCCAGGGAACACAAATATGAAGCTTCTTCCCCAATTCACTGATCCTACAGAAGTGAAGTAATTTCTCTATAGTGGCTCACACCTTAGAAAAATAGTTCTAATGAATGGTATACCGCATTGGTGAAATTTATTTATTGATGAGTGTAGGTCCTGATATTGACTTCCCTAATTTGTTATTCAGCTCTCCATTTTATCATAATTAGCAACTTTCACATGCATTTTATTAAACGCCCATCTGTATCCATATTTAAATGGCTGATACAACATACACATCTTATACACATCTGTCTAGTTTTGGAGAAATATTATTTTATAGAAGTGGTGATTTCAACTGAAATACTGATTCCATCCTTAAATGATATGACCTCTCTATTATACAGATAAGGCAGTGATGCGATCCCAGAAATACAGGGATGGAAAAGTTTGTCAGAGGTTCAGCAGAATCTTAAAGACTTCCCAGCTGATAGCCGTGCTGGGGAAGAAAGAAGGCTAAAGTACAGAAGACTAGAAAGAGAATCCTAGAAGTCAAAGCTGAAAATCCACCAGAAGACCTTACGTGACCTCCTGAATGAATTTGGATATGTTGGTGGTGGCACAACTAAAATGTTTTGGAGAAGGGAAAGGCCACGATTTGAGTTACACACTCATAAAATGATTGTTAAAGTGCTGTTTGATGGCAGCTTCACTAGAAGCAAGGAAAAAAAGTTGGAAGTTGTCACCAGAGTTAATGAAAGATTTCCTATCGTGAGCCAAGTATTCATATGTGGTCAAGATCCAGAGAATTTGTCCAAGGTAGAATGGGCAGTGATTGCCACAGGTCTTGGCTTACCTCTGTGGGAGGGAGCTTCACTAGGCAGGTGATCAGTGGAAGATATTCAAGAACTAGAGTATCAGGGAGACAATGGAGTACCTGAAACTTTGGAGTAAAGAGAAATGGCTAAGTTGAGTTAGATCTAGTCAGGTATCCATGTTCAAAGTCCAACCTCATTAGATACTATGGCTCAGGAGAACACCCCATATACAGATGGCAGCCAATAAATGTTTTTGATAAGAAAGACTAAGTGGGACTTGGAAAAATGCTATTTTTTGATTTGAGAATGCCCAAGTTCAAGGTGAGATGAGGCATTTTTAAAAAAGTAATGAAATTTCATATGGTATAAAGAAAAAAGTTTTTACCTGGGACTAATAAGCTGTTATGCTTAATTATTTTCAAAGAGTGGCAACAAGTATCTCAAAGAAGTTATTCTTTTATTCTCAAATCGTCCTGATTGGACTGGTTTGACCTAGTTGTGAAAAGGAAGATTTCTCAGGAAATAGTTGAAACCTAAAGTAAACCAAGAGAAGTTTGAATTGTTACTCTGAGTTAGAAGGAGACAGAAGGTGGGATGTGATGGGAATGTAAAGGGGTCTGGGAGGGTACAAGAAGGTGTTAAACCAAGTCTTTTTTTTTTTTTTTAAGATTTTATTTATTTATATGAGAGAGAGAGAGACAGCCAGGGAGAGAGGAAACACAAGCAGGGGGAGTGGGAGAGGAAGAAGCAGACTCCCAGTGGAGGAGCCTGATGTGGGGCTCGATCCCAGAATGCTGGGATCACGCCCTGAGCCGAAGGCAGATGCTTAACGACTGATCCACCCAGGCGCCCCTAAACCAAGTCTTGATGAGAAAATATGAACTTATGTTCATGGAAAGGAAAGCAGAAATGTTTCTTAGAGTGTTGATAATAATGTTAGACAAGCACTCTCCAATATTAACTGTGCTTCCTACTATTTGGTAATCCTCCTCCATTACCTCAAACTTTTAGCAAAAGTCTGCTACAGGGAACAGTTTGTTTATTATATCTTATGGGGGGAATGAAGGGAAACAGGTGAGGTCCAGCATGGATTACAATAGGGCAAATGGAGAACAGCACTCAGAAAAAGTATTGAAAATGCACAGAAACAGGAAATAGGTACAGAAGATAGGAAGGAAATTGCAGCTCTCCCCACCCCTTCCCAGTGAAGGCAACCCTGGGAGATACTAGGGACACATGGATGGCTCCGTGAAAGAAGCATTTGATCCATGCTTTGGTACCTAACAATGGATAAGGAGGGCCTTCTTGTGGAGGGAAGAACCCAAGAAGAGACACAGAGATAGGACTTAGAGTCAGTCTGGCTCTGGCATTGGACATGATAATATGGAAGGAAAGCAGCAAAAAAAGATTATATACACTATCAGGCCTTAAAATTCCAAGCATTAAGAACTGGGAATCCGTTTTGGAAATGGACAAGTAGAACTTTTAATCAGAGGAATGAAATAGAACTATCATTTCAACACACTAATTCAACAGTTTCATGGAGAAATGAAAGGCTAGGCTCATCATTATCACTTGGGGAACAAGTGTGATAGTGTAAATGAGAGGTTATAAAGTTCAGAACCAGGGCTCTAATGAGGGGAATGAAAAAGAAGGAATCCTGTGATATAAGGAGGTACCATTTTTAATATTTGATGGCTGATTAAATGGTGGTAAGGAATGTGTGTAACAAATTACTCCCAAGACTTACTGACGTAAAGCAATAATATTTATTATCTCTTACAATTCCCAAGGATCAGGAATTTGGGAGTGATTTGGCTGGGGGTGGGATGGGGGATCTGGCTTGGGGTATCTCATGAGGTTATGGGCAGATGTCAGCCAAGGCTACAGCTCTCTGAAGGCTTGAGTGGGGTTGGATTATCCACCTTCAAGGGGATGCATTCACATGGCTGGCAAGCTAGTGCAGGCTGCTTGCAGGGGGCTGGAGTTGATCTCCATGTAAGTTTCTCCCTAAGCCTGCTAGTATATCTTCACATCTTGGTGACTGGCTTCCCCCAGAATGAATAACTGAAGAGCATAAGGCAGATGCTGTAATATCTTTTATAACCTAGCTTCAGTGGCCTCACACTGTTACTTTACGATATCCTACTGGCCACATAGATCAACCTTAATTCAAAGTGGAAGAGGAGTACACAAGGGTGTGGATACCAGGAGGAGAGAATCATTGGGGGACGTCTTGGTGGCTGGCTACCGAAGTGTGGTTTTCTTTGATGGAAGGAAACCTCTACTTCATATCCCCAGATCCTAGTCCCCCACATGACCAATCTGAAAAATGAAAGATGACTTTGAGTCTTTGAGCTTGTATGATTGAGAGAATTGTAGCTCCGCTGCTTTACAGAAGTCGAGATGGAGAAGTGTGTTTGAAAGGGAAGATAAATTTGATTTCTTTTTATATGTTTTCTTTGAGGAGAGAAATACCTAGAAGGATGTATTTATTTGATTTTAAACCCTCAAATCTTAAAGGCTAATTGAAAGAGACAAAGTTCAACACATGACTCTTCTGTATTCAGTTCCTTCCAAGTGCCTGGATTTCATTGTGAATAAGAAGTGGCATGAACCATTGCTTCATTTTAGATGAAACTTTCTGCTTTTTGGCAGCTGCTGTAACACGGAAGGAACTCGAAACATTTTTTCAGGATAGCTGCCTAACAAGTGTGGTTCTCGTGGAGATGTGAGGAGCCTCTGAAGATTTTTAAAGGGGCAAAGTAGAGACGATTTCACTTTCTGTGCTACATTAAAGTTCAGAAATTCCAAACGAAATCATAATAGACTTGCAGTTTGTAGAGGTGCATTTTCCTTTGCTGTAAACCCAAGTCCCTTATCTCTGCTGTCGTTTGATAATGGTAACGGGTAATACGACTGCATGTACCTCCTATAATCACGCAGAGCCTGACGAATAACACCCTGCCTCAGGACTGTCTTCTTGCCTTGCTTAACCCAGATGGGTGCTATTCTTACACCTTGGACTCGAAGCTTCATTATTCATTCCTTTAATTATTGGAACTGCAGATACCATCCAGAGGCTTCTAAATGTAGGTATGAATGTGTATGTGGTGCAGAGTCTCATCGTTGGCTTGAGCGAAAAGCATCAGGTCTTTGTATTGTCATAGCAGGTATAAAACCTGTTCGTTAATATATAATTTTTGAGAATTGCAAGATAGTTCGCCTTCAACATCTAACCATCAACCATAGAGTAAAACTGCTTCAGACTCTAATTTCCCACCACTCTCCATCCTGGATGAAGTGACATAAATGATTTATTATACTGTAATGTCTATTTGTGTAGGGTGTTCCTTTTATTCATATGAAAATTAAACTCAGCTTTTATAACAAAAGAGTTGTCTAGTTTCCCAAATATTTCTTGAAAGATCCATTTTAGCGCAGGGTTGATTTCATGTTTTTCTCTCAATGATGAGAGCAACAACATTTGATACCTGCCCAATCTGCCACTGGCTACCGTGGGGGGAAATTTTGGGTGACACTAATGAATCACGCACTTGTAGGGGAGCTGAACAGGTGTACAGCTGAGAGGGGAAGCATCTTGGAAATGGTTAATGCAGGAGCTATTTCGTCTGAGAGGTAAAGACACAAAAGCTGCTACTAGCATTAAACAGAGGGCTTCTGTTTTTTGTTGGTATTTTTTCTTTTGATTTTTTTGGTCCATTTGTTTGCAGTCTTTCTATTGCATTGCATTTAAGTATCTAATTTAATAAGGATTAATTAATTCTAAGGAGACTCAAGCCCACATTTAACAATACTAACATTGGGGCCATACAGTTGAGAAAGAATGACTCTTACAAATATACAGTGGTTACTAGTGATAAGAAACAGCCCAAACTGTATACATATTACCCAGGAAATATTTGGGGATCTTCCAATAGTAATTGGAAGACTGAGAAGGAAGTGTTTGGGAAAATATTCCATGACAACTTAGGGTATACTTCCAAATAGGGAGGTTGCTCTGTGGATTCATATGGAGGCTCTTGTCTACCTTTAGCATCTCCCTGAAAATGACAACCAGGTGGATTTCGTCACTTGGATTAATGAACAAAATCTGTGTGTGGTTCAGAGTGGGGGGGGGGTTACCCAGAGAGTACTTTTCCTGGGAACTCTTGTTTTTTTCACATTCAGTGTGAAAATGATGATCTTATGATGTTTACATAGCATAGTATTAGTCATTACTTTATATCGATTTTGATGGCTGTGTGACGTCATCTGAAAATAGGACAGTCAGTGGCACATTGAATGCTTTCCAAAACTGCTGTAAAACAGAAATAACATGAGTTCAAATACATATTGCCGATAAGCTGAGGATCACTCTTAAGTGACCGGACGGCAAACTTTATGTGTTAGCAAGAGAAAAAGAAATTGCTAAATCTTTTTTCCCCCTGTATTAAAATAATGAGTCTTAGATGATAAAGTAACAAGATCCAAGAACTTTTTAATAAAAGAACTTTTAAACTCCCAGTTAAAATGAGGGAACATTTAACGAAAGCAACAAGTTATCCCAGTTATATAAAAATATCTTCCTGGTAGTTTCAGAGACACTTCCTACCATTCAACAAAGAAGGAACTTGGATAATTATCTCAAGAAAATGCTGCCTCATCGGAAATTTGAAGTTCAGTGTAGTTCATCTAAGACATTTTATCTTTGGGCCACTAAAATAGAAGACATTTTATTAAATGCTACCAAACCTCAGGCAGATGCCTTAAAAGAGAGGACTTTTAAAAAATGAGTAATTCTTAGGGCTCCTGGGTGGCTCAGTGGGTTAAGCAGCTGACTCTTGGTTTTGCTGCAGTTCATGATCTCAGGGCCCTGGGATTGAGCCCCAAGTCAAGTCCATGCTCAGCGGGAAGTCTGCTTGAGGATTCTTTTTCTCCCGTTGCCCCTCCCCCGGCTCATGCACGGTCTCTCTTTCCTGCTCTCTCTCGCAAATAAATAAATGTTAAAAAAAAAAAATGAATAATTCCTAAATTAGCAAGTTGATATCCTCTTCGTAACCACCACTGACACTGAAAGTTATCTAGTGATAAGAAATGGCACATTTAGTCAGAAAATAGTTAACCTGTAATTCTAATTACGCAACGATAATGAAAATGGATTGTTTCCAGAAACCAGGTGTGAAAGCTGTATTTGGACAATGAAAATGTATTTCTGAAGCTATATATTGCAAATATAAGCAAAATTACTAGCACTATTTCTGTTTATATAAGATGTAAATATCATTTTAACAGGTCTCTATTCACAAGATTCATTTTTCATCTAAATGTGAAATAAAATACTGGAAAGGCGTAACTTCTTAAAATATTTCAGTCAAACATTCTTGGGCACTTCTAATGATGTTTTGACTCTATCTGTGGGACTGGAGGGGACCTGAAATCCTATCTCCCCTCTTTGTGGGGAGATGGGAAAGGAATTCCAACATTGCCGCTGTTGAACCAAGAGCTTCACAGCATGACATTTGGTTTTCTTGCCATGTAAATTACCATAACCCCAACTTCCAGAGTCTGAATTATTTCTTTCAATTTAGTGTCTGAGTTTTGGTATAATTGCCCAAGAAACTTCAAAATAAAATTGCAAATTTTTACTTATAGAAGTATTTTTTTTCTGGAATATTATTGAGATACTTAGTTTGGTTTGATTGCTTGATCTATGCTGGGAGTTAACAAAAGGGAGCTCTGTCATTAGATGGATACCAACTCTTCACTAGTGGGAAATGCACCATGCTTTGAGGGATTTTTCCCCCCTATCCTGTTCTGTCTTCTTCTCTGGTCCAGTCCCTGCTGTGGCGCCTGATGCTGACTGCAGGATGGCTGGTTGGGGTGAATGGTACAGTCTGTGGCAATGGAGACAGAACAAACGAACTGGCCCCTTTGGGGATAGAATCAGTGGTAGTTTACTTATTAGTGGATGAAGTGAGCCAGACACAGTGCCTCAGAAATGAGTGTATAAAGTTCTCTTTATTAATGTCCTAACATGGGAGCAAATCAGATAAAGGGTGGGGGGAGATAATCCCAGAAATAAGGAATTAGCTATACAGGTAGAGATATCATTTGACATCATTTTATCTTCTAGGAAACATGTTGGATATTGTATTTATTTCAGACTTTCAGAGCTATGCTATTTCTTTGATGCATAATCTAAACTTACCTTTTGGGGAAAAAAACCCATTATCCTTTAATTATATAAGAATTCTTTTTATGTAAGCTGGTAATACACAGAATAAGTATACGGCACTCAAACAGAACATCTGTAGAAATAATGCCAGTTAAAGCTATTGAGTTCTTAGCTTATGCTTTCTTCTCTTCATCTTTTACTCCTCTGTCGTAGAATAAGTCAATCTTTGGTGCTTCTTTAACTCATGGTAGGTTTCTATAAACAGGAAACACAACAAACTTCTTGGCTTTTATTTTTCTGAAAACTAAGCTTCTTGAAAAGAGGGAAGATGATAATTTTGGAAGTAGCAGAAGGAGATGCTAAAGGAAATTGAGGTTGATAAGTTGTCTGAGTAGTGGGACTTAGTAACTGCAGTTTGGGTTCTCTCGAAGGAAAATGACTATGTGGTATAAATAGGGAGGCTGATCCCTGTGTCCTGACCATAGCTTTTATCAAGTGTCATGCTTCCTAAGTGCTAGACAAAGCAAAGCTGTACAACAACAGAGGCCATGCTGACTTGGACTATGGGCATCTCAGAGTGGACCAGTAAACAGAGACTTTCCTAATTGTCCTTCTGGAGACTTCATACAATGCTGCGTTGGAAGCAGCCATGGAGTGGGTAAGGTTTTAGGGATTCCCCGTATTGACTGAGACTGAATTTACAGTCCACACTGTAGGATGTGGAATGGAAGTTAGATTTAATGTGAGTTCTAAGAAGATAAGGACGTTGTCGACCAAAGTTTGTGGAATGAGAACCATGTATGCTGTGGAAGTTTACCTTAGTCTTACTGTGGTTAGAGTATGTATATACTCTTAACTGTTTATCTTTTTTAAATTGAAGTGTAATTAACATACAGTATTATATTGATTTCAGGTGTATAATATAATGAATCAAAAGTTCTGTACATTATTCAGTGCTCATCAAGATAAATGTACTCTTGATCTTCTTTATTTCTCCTCTCCACCCACCAACCTCCCCTGGCAACCAACAGTTCTCTGTATTTAAGAATCAGGATTTTTGTTTCTCTTTTTCTTTGTTTTGTTTCTTAAATTCCACAAATGAGTGAAATCATATGGTATTCATCTTTCTCTGACTTATTTCACTAGCACTATAATCTCTAGGTCTATCCATGTTGTTGAAAATGGCAAGATTTCATTCTTTTATATGGCAAAGTAATATTTCATTGTATGTTTTATAATACACACACACACACACACACACACACACACACACACCACATTTTCTTTATCCATTCATCTGTGCGTGGATACTTGGGTTGTTTCCATATCTTGGCTATTGTAAATAATGCTGCAACAAACACAGGGGTGCATATATCTTTTCGAATTGATATTTTTGCTTTCTTTGGGTAAGTATCCAGTAATGGAATTACTGGATCATGTGATAATTCTCTTTTTAATTTTTTTGAGGAAACTCCATACAGTTTTCCACAGTGGCTGCACCAGTTTGCATTCCCACCAACAGTGCATTAAGGCCTCTTTTTCTCCACATCCTCGTCAACTCTTGTTATTTTTTAGGTTTTTGGTTTTAGCTATTTGGATAAGTATAAAGTGATATCTCACTGTGGTTTTGATTTGCATTTCCCTGATGATGAGTGATGTTGAGCATCTTTTCATGTGTCTGTTGGCCATTTGTATGTCTTCTTTGGAAAAATGTCTATTCAGGTCCTCTGCCCACTTTCAGTTGGGATTGTTTGTTTTTTTTCTGGTGTCGGTTTGTGTAAGTTCTTTATATATTTTGGATATTAACCCCTTATCAGATATATCCTTGGCAAATACCTTCTCCCATTCAGTAAGTTGCCTTTCTGTTTTGTTGATGGTTTCCTTTGCTGTGCAAAGCTTTTTATTTTGGTGTAGTCCCAATAGTTCAATTTTGCTTTTATTTCTTTTGCCTTAGGAGACATATCTAGAAAAATTTTTCTACAGATGATATCAACAGAATTATTGCCTGTGTTTTTTTCTAGGAGTTTTATAGTTTCAGGTTTCACATTTAAGTCTTTAATTCATTTTAAGTTTATTTTTGTGTATGGTGTAAGAAAGTGGTCCAGTTTCATTCTTTTGCATGTAGCTGTCCAGTTTTCCCAACCCCATCTGTTGAAGAGGCTGTCTTTCCCCATTGCCTATTCTTGCCTCCTTTGTCGTAGATTAATTGACCATGTAAGCATGGGTTTATTTCTGGGCTCTATTCTGTTCCATTTATCTATCTGTCTGTTTTTGTGCCAGTACTATACTATTTTGATTGCTACAGCTTTGTAGTATATCTTGAAATCTGGGATTATGTTATTTTCAGCTTTGTTCTTCATTTTGTGTGTTATTTTAAGCTTTTTTCCAAATGGAAGACATTTTATTTCTGCAGAAAAAGAAGTATTTGGAGTAAATTGTATTGGCATATTCATATAAAGTATCAATGCATTGATGTAATAACCCATCAATTAAGTGGAATTTACAGTGCTTTCTTTCTCACAAAGTATTTATCAATCTAACCATTTAGATTAATGTTAAGAGATTGAACATAAAATTCTCTACCTTCTTCCTATATTTCGATATTGATTTCTAGAAAAGCTGTCTAGCTGTTGGAAAACTAATGAATACTTTCTGCACTTCCTTAAATTATACCTGAATTCACTCTGGAAAGCCTATTTGAATAGTTAAGCTCTCCCCACACCCTGCTTTTAAAAATACTTCAAGGCCCACCAGAGTTTGTCTAAATAGCAATTACAATATTTTAAATAACTGGTAACCCATATACTAAAAATGCAATCTGGGTGAAAGTTGCCCCAGTGTCCCTTTGTTTAATTTGTTCTAAAATGTAAGGTTTATAGGAAACTGAATTTTTGTACAGATTTTGCTTTGTGACTCTGAAGAGTGTTCATTTGGATGATTTTCAGTTTTCCGCGATTATAAATAGCGCTCTGTTCATTTCTGTCTTTTCCTTTTTGAACAGATTCTTGAAAGTCAACTCACTGGTTAGGATTTTTTTCAGACACTTGATATAAATCAGCAAATTGTTTTTATCAATCTTACATTCCTACGACAGTGCCTCAAAATGTCTTTCTTGCTGTACTCTCACCGGCATTCATGTGAGCATTTTACAAATTATTTGGTAATTTAATAGAAGAAAACTGGAGTCTCATTGATCTTTAATATACATATCTTTGATCAATAGCAAGATTCAATGGTTTTTTAAATTAGTCACTGCATATTCTTTTAGGTTGCTTTCCTGTTTTTAATCATTTTTAAATTAGGGGACTTAGTGTTTCTTATTTCTTACAGTTTTATATAACTAAATACATTTACATAGTTTTATATAATAAAGGTGTTAAAAGTTTGCTATACTTTGTGAAAATGTATCCTTGTTGGTTCATTACATTTTAGTGTACTTCATGATGTTTTAACATTTACTATGTTCTTTTCTCGTGTTGAAAATTGATAATACAGGCTCTGAGTCACTGTGACTTGAAGGATGCATAGGAACTTTTCAGGTGAAAAAGGAGAAAGAAAATTTCAGACCCTGAGGAAAGCAACGAGGAGTTGAACCTACTTAAGGAAGTGATAGAGGTGAGTGTTGCTGAAACACAACTCGGGGGAAGAGAGGTAGGTCAAATGGCGAGATACCAATTTTCTGAAAGACTTTTAACCAAAAGTTCAGTTTCCCAAATTTACTATGCTAAAAATGGCTTTTCTTTACTAAAATTTCATGCATTTTTTCCCAACTGGGATACTTTTATTCTCTTTTTACAATTTCTGAAGGCTTTTAGTTTGCAAATTTCTTTTCTCCTCACAGCATTTGAAGTAGTGTTCATGCTGTCAAGAGTAAGGCTCATAGTTACTTTAGTGCACTTACTGATGTCATTAATAGAAAACGATGTTTCAATATATAAAATTAGAATTTCATCTGGGAACTTTCCACTTTATACTATTTTCTCATTTTTTTTTTACTGTGGTAAAATTGCACATAATGTAATATTAACTGTCTTGACCATTTGTAAGTGTACAGTTTGGTAGTATTAAATACATTTATACTGTTATGCAGCTATCATTACCATCCATCTCCAAAAGTCTTTTATCTTGTAAAACTGAAACTCTGTACCCAGTAAACAACAATTTCCTATAACCCCTACCCTCAGTCCCTGGCAACCACTACTTTACTTTCTTTTATTGTTTTTTATTTCCCATTTTCCCCCATGCCCTAGCCTCAGCTTCTGGTAACCAATATTCTACTCTGTCACTATGAGTTTAGCATTTATTATTATTATTTTTTTAGATTCCACATATTAGTTGTATCGTACAATAGTTCTCATCTTTCTCTGGCTTATTTCACTTAGCATAGTGTCCCTAGGTTTATTCATATTGTCACAAGTGGCAGGATTTCCTTCCTTTTCATGGCCGAAGAATATTCCTTCAGTATATAAAACATGTTTTCTTTCTCTCTCCCTCCGTTGATGGACATTTAAGTTGTTTCCATACATTGGTTATTGTGACTAATGGTGCCACGAGTATGGGAGTACAGATATCTCTTTGACATAGTGATTTTATTTCCTTTGGATATATACCCAGAAGTGAGGTTGCTGGATATATGGTAGTTCTCGTTTTAATTTTTTGAGGAACCTCCACACTCTTTTACATAGTGAATGTATCAATTTACATTCTCAGCAAGAGTACAGAAGGGGTCCCTTTCCTCCACATCCTCACCAACACTTGTTATCTCTTGTATTTTTGGTGATAGCTATTCTGAGAGGTGTTAAGGTGATATCTCATTGTGGTTTTGATTTGCATATCCTTGGTGGGTAATAAAGTTGAGCACCTTTTCGTATACTTGTTGGCTATTTGTATGTCTTTGGGAAGATGTATTCAAGTCCTTTGCCCATTTTCTAATCAGGTTATTATGGATTTTTTTGTTGGTGTTGTTTTGTTTTGGTTTTTGTTACTGAGTTGTAAGAGTTTCTTCTCTGTTTTGGATGTTAACCCTTTGTTAGATACACAATGTGCAAATATTTTCTTCCATTCTGTAAGTTGCTTTTCATTTTATTGATTGTTTCCTTTGCTGTGCAGAAAATATTTAGTTGTGACAGAGTCTTACTTGTTTATTTTTGTTTTTGTTGCCTATGCTTTTGGTGTCAGATCCCAAAAACCATTCCAAGACTGACATCAAGGATTTTTCTGCCTGCACTTTCTTCTAGGAGTTCCACAGTTTCAGGTCATTCAGGATTGTGTGTATGCTTGGCTTGGCCACATCTGAGCTTCTTTTATGATGCTTTAAGGTTAAGTTCATCTAATTCGCAAAGAGTTTTTAGGAATCCCTCTATAGCTGCCACCAATTCAGCCTTATCAGTAATAAAACTGTACTGTGATTAATTGCCTTTCAATTTTTTTTTTTTGGCTTACCTCTTAACTAGTTTCTAATTTGGGTGCAGCGAATAGGAATACTATTCATTGGACACCTAATATCCCAATATCTTGGATCTTTGGCTAGAAATCTTGACCTGATATTTGGGGAGGAAATAAAAAATCACATTTCTGGCACAGTCTGAGCAGGACGCATCAGTTTCAATGCTTTTATATGTCATGTGGGGTTTTGACCTTAGTCAGTTGCAGCAGTTTATATTTCAGTAGGTTTTTAACTGGATCAGGCAGGACAGGCCTCAGTAAGCATAAAAAACGGGGCACTCTGGCTGCCCTTATCCTGACCCACACTGGCTTAGCTTTTAACCAAGCAGGGTCTGCTGACACAAGGATTAAATGATCAAAGGAAAAAGCTATTTAGTCCTAGTTAAGACCTATATCAAAACAAGCTGAGCCTTCCAAGTGTTTGAGCTTTCTAAGCATTTGTGCGTTGGGGAAAAGGGGAGAAAAAGAAAACTCCTGCTATTTTCTCAGGCAAGTGTATGTGTGGAATATTTTTAAAAATTTGAGATATAATTGACATGTAACATTGTGTAAATTTAAGGTGTGCAATGTGTTAATTAGATGCACTTATATATTGTAATATGATTCACACCATAGTGTTTGCTAACACCTCCATCAGTGTCACAATTATCCTTTTTTGGGGTGAGAACATTCAAAATCAATATAGACTTGTAGTAACTTTCAAGTATGTAATATGGTATTGTTAAATATAATCACAATGCTGTGCACTGGGTCCCCAGAACGTATTCATCTTCTAAGTGCTAGTTTATACCCTTTGACCAACACCTCGCAATTTCTCCCATCCCCCAGCTCCTGGTAACCATGATTCTACTTTCTGTTTTATGAGTTCAGCTTTTTTAGATTGCATATACAAGTGGTATCATAATCTCACTTCTGGGTATATATATCCAAAAGAAATAAAAACAGGATATCGAAGAGGTATCTGTGCTCCCATGTTGATTGCAGCATTATTCACAGGAGTTAAGATATGGAAACAATGAATGGATGAATGGATAAAGAAGATGTGAGATCTATATATGGAATATTACTCAGCCATGAGAAAGAAGGGTCTGCTTTTATACTTAAAATAGCAGAAAGAATCATGGGGGATAGAGGCCAAGAGTGTGTGTTTCATGTCACGTTGAGAAGCCCCTAGTTTAGTTCCTCTTAATGTCATTTTGAATTATATTGAGGGCTAAGGGGAAAGAAAATGGAGAGGCCAATATTTAGGAATTAAGTGGCTTTTCCATATGCTCAAGTCTAAGACCTCACGGTATCATCTCAACTGGAACCTGGGTTTATTAATTATGTAAATTTGGGCCAAGGTTTTAGGGCTCCTAGACCCAGACTGTGTTTACACCTGGAAAAGGGGGATAGATTTCGTCAATGAATAATTAGAAAGAAAGAGATATTTAAAATAAGGATGATGTGCTATCTTTTGTTGTTAGAGAAACATCTGAATGAAATTGAAATACCAAAAGTTAAGAGGACATAAATACCTGTTCTTGAAATACTTTCTCTCAGAGAATCAAATTTATTCAAGAAGTCAGGGAGGGAGGCACCTGGGGTGGCTCAGTCAGTTAAGTGTGCAACTGTTGATTTTGGCTCCATGCTCAGTGTGGAGTCTGGTTGAGATTCTGTCTTTCTCTGCCCCTCCCCTTGCTTGCATGCTGGAGCGCGCTCATGCACTCTCTCAATAAATAAATAAAATAAAATAAAATAAAATAAAATAAAATAAAAGTCAAGGAGAATCCAGAGTAATTTGACATGTATACTTAAGACTTGCTTTCTGTAGAGAATCAGTAGGAAAATGAGAGAAAATAAAGGACTATGGACTGATTGAGCTGAAAAAGACTTAAAGAACTTAGAACCAAGTGAGGAAGATATAAAAAATGAAAGAAAATGCTTTTGTTTCAAATTGGCCTTTGAGGGGGAAGCCCCAGCAGTGGGACTTAATGATAAAATAGAAGGCACTGAGTACACAGTTTGGCTAAATGCCAAGTGAGTGAACATTAAAAACAAGATTTGGCCAGTGCTATAAAATGAACCTCTGGGATACAAGAATAAATCTGAGATGTTTTAAAACTAATCATTATTATCAAATTATCATTAAAATTTAGTAGCCATTCTTAAGCGTGGTGAACTTGAGGATTGCTCAAGCAATCACTACTCATTTGTGATGGTACACACTCACCTTCAACAAGTCTTTCTGGAGGAACAGCTCACATTTTCTTCTTTTTCATGCTGTTTATATTCTTTATTATGTGTAGTACATAATTCTGGAGCTCTTCGTAGGAAAAATTGGGATGGCAAGTTTAACATTCTGCTTTTACTTTATCTTCCTCAGATATGAAGTTTCTTAAAATGAAACTTACTTGAAAGACTTATGGCTTAATTGGAATTAATAAAATTGGCTTCATTGGAATTAATAAAACTAAAAGTTTTTGTAAAGCTTATTTCTTAAGAATGAAGTATGACAAACAGGATGACATAGTCTTTACTGTTCTGCCTGGAATTGACATTTAAATTTAAATGCACATTCGTTGGCTCAAACCAGGTATAGTGTCCTCCATAAAGTTTTCTAGCTAATGTTCCCTTAGTATTCATATTGGCAATCTATTTCCTTTTTAAGTATTTAAAAATTCTTAATGATCGTTTTGGGTATCATTGATCATCGTTAAATTTACTCTTGCCAAAATATATATAAATTGAAACATCAACTGAATGACAGGATTTCAATACATAAACCACATAAGATTATTTCTTTGAGTTATCCTTATCATGGGAACCTATCTTTAAAAGCAGTTCTTTAAATCTTAAAAATAAATCTGGATGATATGCCTTTTGTCTATCATTGATTATAACACTGATAAAAATGAGGTAGGTAACCACATGATCAAAATAGGATGCAAGAATGCCAGAGACAACAATGAGGTAGACATTTAGCACTTCAGCTTTCCAAGTTCTGAGACCAAAGCTGAAACCAAATAGCAGTTTTTAGCCACATCCTGGAGTCTGTGTGAATCCAGTTGAAGGACGTCATGTTCAAAATACAGATACATTGTGCATAATATCGCAATTGTGGAATGGCTGCTGGAAGACTACATTCTTCTCTAACATACATTTTTGCTCAATATTATGTTTCTAAATTTCCTGTGCCCTTTATAGTATTTATATCCCACCTTCTTCATAAACATTTTCCCCTTCAGTCCAATCACATTTCTAGCAACCTAAGATTGTGTGTTCACAAATATAATATGCAGAGAACATGTAATTTTATTAGATGTTATTCAGTTTACTTCCATATCCCTTGTATTTTAAAGTCTTAACAACAATGTATAAGAAAGATTGTTAACCCCCTGGTTTGCCTTTCCTTTGAAAACAACTGAGAGTTTCTTAGTCACAGAGTAAAACAAAACAAAACAAGAACTGCAATATTGGTTTGGAGGTATAATAACTAGGCAATTGTATTCTTAGAGAACCAAGAGAAATAAAAACATACAGCAACAAGAATACATGTGACGAATGTTCATAACCACTTTAATCATTTTAGCAAAACCTGGGAAAAAATCCATATGTTTATCAATATTCTATATTCAATGCACTACTAAAAAGGTATAAAAAGATTTGAACTTATGATATTCACAACAGTGTAGAAGAGTTTCAGAAACACAATGTTGATCAAAAGAAATCAGACCTAAAAGAGTACATACTATATGCTTTCTTTCACATGAATTTCTAGACTAGAAACAATAAGTGATAATAACAAATAACAGAGTTTACCCCTGTCTGGATTGGGAGATTTCTTAGAATGGCAAAGGAGGGAAATTTCTGGAATGATAGAAATGTTCATTATCTTAATTGTGATCATGGTTTAAATGGGTGTATGTATTTGTCAAAGCTCATTGAACTGCATAGCTTTAAAAGGTTGAATGTTTTGCATGCACATTAGATCACAATTTAAAAATTAGTATTACATATATAAAATTATGTATTTGTAGTAAAATAAGGTAAATTCTGGAAACTGTCATGGGGCAAGGTCATGATTTGGGCTGGTGTTGAACAATTCTCCACAAAGCTCTCTCACTGATGCATGTTTATGACTGAGTTACTGTACTAACTGTCCTGTATCCTAGACTGTCTTTTCAATAAGACTTCCAGTAAATTCCCTTTTGACCTCATCTAGCCCAACTAAGTTTCTGCTCAAGGCTCATGACTTTCAATAGGAAAATGCAATGGGGTTGGAATAAATTGACCCTTTGAGGATGCTTTTTATAATCTAAATGTTTAATAGGGATCTCAGCTTAATTTAAAGTTGTTAATATAGAACTTTTGGAGGGAAAAGTTGTATATTGTGGTTCTCTGGTTCAAGGTGTGGGATGCAAGAAGTGAAAGATATATCTGTTAATCCACAACTACTTAAAATTGTTACTAAATTACAATAAATGCAACAGCTTTTTGCAAAAATAGTTTGGACAAAGAAGATTATGGTGAATAGCATTTAAACAATATGCTTATTTTTCTGTTTTAAATGTGGAGCTTTGTACACATATAATCTGTAATTCCTATTTGGATGCCAGTTGTATTCATTCTGTGTGTATATTATATACCTATTTTATATATGTAATTAATAATGAGAATGATGACTTATTTCTTTATTATTTACGTACACACACAAATACCATAGTGAATCTCTACAACAACCTGGACATTTTCCTCTCCATATTTGATGCAACAGAGCCTCAGCGTTGTTAGAAACTCACAGCTAGGAAGTGTCAGACTCGAGGTTTTCCCTGAGGTCGATTTAATTTCAAACCCTGCCGTTTTTCTATCACTTGATACTGGTTCTCTTGCAGTATGAAAAGGAGTGTTAAAGATTAACTAATTATAAATAAATAAGTTGGTATATCTCTTAACTCACTATTGACAACTGCTTCCAAAATTCCTTTTTGTATTTATATATTATTTTTTTACCATAAGAAATGCAAAACTGGTTTCCTGCATGTCAACTCTGTTTATCCATGCCTCTCTATCTTCAGCCCCTTCTCTTTCAAAGTGAAAATTGTATTGCTAAACAATTGGCTTCCCAGCTCAGAATCTCCTCTAGTTCCAATTTTGTTCAGAGACAGGTGTACATTGATAAGAATTTTATCTCTGGAGTTTCTACCAAGTTCATAGCTGCTTCTTCACACAAATGGCTGCCTCATAGTTGGTGAAAATGGGGCACTGAATAACAATAGCCAAAGCCCTGTTATATTTTTGTCCTCCGGTAACAATATAATGAGAAATCAGTGGAAAGGAAGAACAGGTTTGGGATGGATTAATAATGGGAAGATTTACCATGACCTCACTTCAGGGCCCTTGACATGCACAGGTCCTTTCCAAAGCTCTGTCTGGTTGTAACAGATTTCTATATCTTAAAGAGTCCTCTCACCCCAGATTATGTTCCACAAAACCTAGATTCTGTCTTGAGAAGTTTGGAAGTGATAGGGATATTTTTAGCTTGAATGCAAGATCAGTATCAAGAAAAAGAAAGGTAATGGGGAAGAGCCTAATACAGGAAAGGAGAAGAGCAATAAGGGGCAAAAGGGCAAAATGACAGAGTTGATTTTTTCAAAATGGAACGTCTGGGAGTAATCCAGAAATCAGAGCAATGAGGACATGGAGACAAAAATACAATGAATGTGGGATTAGAGACAAAAGTGACGTCTGTCTCCCTTCTCACTTGGGAGCATTCTGTGGTGATGAAATTGCAACACCAATTCCTCACACAATTGACCTCACATATATTTAAATTTCAGTTTGTTATAGCAAATATTGTATAAAACTTTAACTGAGAGTTTACCTTGCTATAACTCTTAGAAATAAACACAGAAGCTAAAACTCAGTTGCATGTCAAGAATCTGAGGTAAATAACAAAATAGAACAGGCCAAGTAATGATAGAAAAATAGCCTTCATCAGATATAGATCCAGGGCCTTCTGATCTCCCCTGATTATGTACAAAGTCTTGACTCATTTCAATTCTGAAATATATTGTTTGTTTCCTTGATGCATGCATTCAAAAAAAATTTTTTTCTTTTTCCTTTTTACTGAAATTGGAATAACGGGGAGGGGGGGACCCAACAGGATGATTCCTTTTTGCCTAAACATACTCCTGTTCTGATTTGTAGTAATACTTTGTCTCTGTTACTTTTCTATGATTTTTGCTTATTCCATGCACATTTTATCTCTGCCGTTATATCTTTCTCTAGTTTTGCCAACTCCTGAAGACCTTTGGAAGAGCCACAAGTAGAAATGCATAAAACTGGAATTAATATTTAACTCAGTTATGAAGGCTTTTGGTAGCAAAACAATGAAATGTTCCATATTTCTCAACTGAAAATTTGCATATGACCCAGAAGTCTTGAGTACTGAAGCAAAGAGTCATGTTATAAGGCAGAGGAGAGAAATACTGGATTAAGGAGGTGTTCATAAATTAGGAAGGAATTTATCAGAAAAGTAAAAGAGTCACAAAGTAACTTTGTCTCCTGAAGAGATATAAAGTGTCTGGAAGAGTAGGAAGAATTTATGAGCACAGCAGAGAGAATATTCATTTCTCTCAGTAAATTACAGAAAGTGATTTGAACAAATTAAGATGGAGAGGAAATTTCCTATAAATAATTTAAAACCATCCTATGGAGTAATTTGTTAATTTTTTGGTTAGTTTCAAGGACACATAATCAGGATGGTCTTTGGTATTTCAGGTCTTTTCTTTAGTGCCCATGGTAGTTTCGTGTGTGTGTGTATTTGTAACTATCAAGTATATAGTATTCCTAACTGTAATCACTGTGCTGTACATTAGATCCCCAGAACTTACTCATCTTATAACTGGCAGTTTGTGTGCTTTGCTTAACATCTCCCAATTTTCTCCACCCTCAAGACCTGTTCTATTCTGTTTCTATGAGTTCAGCTTTTTTAGATTCCATATATAATTGGTATCATACAATATTTGTCTTTTTCTGCCTGACTTATTTCACTTTGCATGATGAACTCAAGGTCCATTCATGATGTCGTAAATGGCAGGATTCCTTCTTCCTTCCTCCTCATGGCTGAGTAATATTCCATTGTATAGATATACCACATCTTCTTTGTCCCCTTATCCACTGACGGACACTTACGTTGTTTTTATCCCTTGGCTATTATGAATAATGCTGCAATGAATATGGAAGTACAGATAACTCTTTGAGATAGTGATTGCATTTCCTTTGGAGATATATCTATATGTCTATATATCTATATCGAGAAGTGGGATTGCTGGATCATGTGGATTTTTAATTTTTGATTTTTAATTTTTTGAGGAACCACCATAGTGTTTTCCGTAGTGGCTTCACCAGTTTATATTCCCGCCACCAGTGTACAAGGGTTCCCTTTTCTTGACATCCTTGCTAACATTTGTTATCTCTTGCGTTTTTGGTGATAGCCACTTTAACAGGTATGAGATGATCTCATTTTGGTTTCAGTGTGCATTTCCCTAATGATTAGTGACACAGAACAACTTTTCATGTACCCATTGGCCATTTGTCTGTTTTCTTTGGAAAAATGTGTATTCAGAAATAATGAAAATGATATCATTCCCAATAGCATAAAATAAAATACTTAGGAATAAAATTAACAAAGAAGTGAACGATCTGTACACAGAAAACTAGAAGACATTGATGAAAGAAATTGAAGAAGACACAAGTAAATGGAAAGATATCTCACGTTCGTGGACTGGAAATGTCCATACTACCCAGAGTTTATCTACAGATTCAGTACAATCGCAATCAAAATTCCAATGGCATTATGTGCAGAAATAGAAAAAAAGAAACTATCTTAAAATTCATATGGAGCCACAAAAGACCCTGAATAGCCAGAGCAGTTCTGAGAAAGAACAAAGCCAGAGGCATTGTACTTCCTGATTTCAAATTATACTAAGAAACTATAGTAACCAAGATAATATGGTACTAGCATAAAAATATACACATAGACCAATGGAACAAAATCAAGAGCCCAGAAAGGAACCCTCACGTGTATGGAGAACTATTTGACAAGGAAGTCAAGAATGCTCAAGGAGGAGAGGATAGTCTATTTAATAACTGGTGTTGGGAAAACTGGATAAGCACATGTAGAAGATGGAAATGTTGCTCTCATCTCATACTAACAAAAATTACCTCAAAATG
The DNA here is from genome assembly GCF_017311325.1 of Ursus maritimus. NCBI lineage: Eukaryota > Metazoa > Chordata > Mammalia > Carnivora > Ursidae > Ursus > Ursus maritimus. The sequence continues at coordinate 94,756,896 of NW_024423319.1, forward strand.
AGTTAAAGATTTAAAAATAAGACCTGAAGTCACAAAACACCAAGGAAAAGACATAGGGAAATAGCTCCTCGACATTGGTCTTGGCAAAGATTCTTTGGATAGGACACCAAAAACACAAGCGACAAAAGCAAAAATTACTAAGTGAGGCTACATCAAACTAAAGAGCTTCTGTGCAGCAAAGAAAACGATCTACAAAATGAAAAGACAGCCTGTGGAATGGGAGAAAATATTTGCAAGTCATTTCTCTGATAAGGGGTTAATATTCAAAGTATATAAAGAACTCCTGTAACTCAATAGCAAAATAGAAAATAATCTGGTTTTAAAATAGGGTAGAAAACAAGATTGTATAATGAGGAAACTGATCTGTGTGATCGTGTAGTATATTCCAGACATATCAGTTTGTTATTTAATTCACATAGCACCGCAGTTTGGTGTTACATTGGAGGGAAATGAGGTACACATTGATTGGCTGCCTTGCTCAACCTCGCACAATGAGGTAGTTTAGAAGCCGTGTCATGTACTCAGGTCATTTTGATGCCAGATGCTGTGGTTTTTGTTTTTACCAGATCTAGCTCATCAAGAATACACTTCTGTTCCAATAGAAAAGTTAACATTTTCTAATGGGCAGATATTTGCTAATAACATCCATCCCACACATTCTTCTACTCATTCACAAATATATTAATTTATTCAACAAATACTGTTTTACCATTTATTATGTATCAGGCTGTAGGAAAGCCCTGTTAGGTTAAGAAGAGAGGATCTACCATGTTTTGAACATGTTTTATTTTCTTACTTAGAAGACACAATTTTAATTATTCTGCACAATCTCCCATATAGAAAACATACCTTAGATATTTATTGTATAAGATAGTACGTTTAGGAACTTTTTTATTATAAAAATAAGCTTACACGATTATGGAGGCTGAGGAGTTTCATAATCTGCTGTCTACAAGTTGGAGAACCAGGAAACCCGGTGTTGTAATTTAGTGTGAGTTCAAAGACCTAAGAATCAGAGAGGGGCTGATGGTCTAAGTCCCAATCTGATTTTGAAAGCCCAAGACCCAGGAGCAAGAATGTCCATGGACAGGAGATGGATGTCTCAGTTCAAGCAGAGAGCAAATTTGACCTTGCTCCATCTTTTTGTTCTATCTATCCAGTCTGTCTTGATCTTTACAACGGGAAAGGCAGCAACCTGAACCAGAACCATTTGGCTACTAATATACTCATTTTACCATCATAATATATCTCCTATCTGTCCCCTTCTCTCTGGATTCATTCCCCCACCTTACTCAGCACCAACATCAAGTATTTTCATTTATGGCTAAAAGTATTGCAAAAAATATCTGTATATTCTTTCTGCCATTTTCAGCCAGCACGAAATCAAATTCTACACACTCAGGAGAAGGACTGGTCTCACATGCAGATCTAATCATATAAGTAACTTGCTTAAAACCTTTTCTTCCCATTTTGATAAACCCAAACTCCCCATTGTGCCAAATACCCCTTCTTTCCATAGCATTCCTGAATCTTGTAGATCACCGACTCTCAGATTTTTTTCCAGCAGGAGGCACTTGCATGAGTGACCTGTCCCCTTGTTCATGCTCACAATTTCATACCCCCCCCAATAAAATTTTTTTTGGCCGAAGCTTAAAGAAAATATAAGCACAGTGCACGTGTTTTGAGTAATACTTGCCTTTCTCCTTATACAAGTGAATCCTAGACAAAATTAAAAAGCAAGTTAAATCTCAACTGGAGTACTGGTTATTCTCCCTCTCCGCTGTTAAAGCACTTTGTTCTGGCAGTAGCCTAGACAAAAAAAGATGAGAAAGGTCCTATGCAATTTTTTCATGCTAGCTCTAATACCTCCTCATTTGCTCCATCTGAGAAAACATCAGAAAGCAAATGAGTCTAAGGGCATAAAAATAAACTTGAATACATTCTAAACTATAACAAGAGGAAATCATCCACAAATATTAGTGGGCTTTTGGGTTTTGCAGGGGGCGTGTTTCTTTTTCTTTTTTTTTCTTTGCAAATTACTAGTGACATTTCAGGAATCAAGTGTCATGGTGGAAACATGCTATGATGACAGGCAGCCAGGCCTTCCTTCCTCCCCCTGTCATATTCTCACAGCAACTATGGGTGCTTCTTACACTTAGCACAGTTCATTTGAAGTCTTTATTGACAGATTTGTCTCCTCTTAAATACTCTGTTTCTTTAGAAGAGGGACACAATGTACTATCTCTTCTCTCCAGTTCCTAGCAAATTTCATTGAACATGGAAATAGATGTTGGCTCAATGAATGAGCACACAGGTACTTTCCAGTGTTACCAGTATTTTTGGCTAGCTCTTTAATTTTTCTTTTCTTTTTCTCCCTAAAAATAACAGTAATATTGGTAGTGGCAGAGTCTGGTGAAGTTAGCTCTATCTTTTGTCACAACTTAAAAATTGTAAATCAGTACAAGACATCACAAAGCAGTGATTGGAAAATATGGGTTACTCTATATCGATATAAGTAGCAGACAAGATCATGGGGTTAATTAATATTTTCCTTATTTCATATTAGAATTCCCTCTCATTGGAGGCTCTTTAACAAGACAAATGAGGCTTCACGTCTAACAGATTGTTACTCAATAGGATACACATGGTTAGGGTACTGTGGATCTAGCACAACTGAGATCCTGAATATATGTTCTAGTCAGTTGTCCAGTACATTGACTTGTCCTAATAAATGCCTGTTAGTTACTCTTGCCTCTTGCAGAAACTGTCATTTTCTAGATCTCACTATCGCCTACCCAGTATTCTCATGCGCTGCCAGGCTTTTGGTACATGGAATTAACAATTCATAGCATCATCTTGTATTTTTGTGCCTGATGGTAGGGTACAGTGGCAATCTTTTGGTCTATAAATTCACATTTTTTCCACTTCTTCCCCTTTCTGATGTGTAACATTTGCTGCCCTTCACAAATTTAAATCCCTCTTCACTCAACAACAGGATACGTTGTTTCTCTGTCTTCATCTTCCTATGATCTGCTCTGAGTATCTGGCGTTAAATGGAATGGTTGATTGGATAGTCCTAAAAATGCCCGCAGTTGGTGTCAAAGACTCCTTTCAATGACAGCAGAGCACACTGAAGGTTTTTTTTTTTTTTTTTTTTTTTTTTTTTTTTTTTGGACAACCTANNACAACAACAGCAACGTCCTCACTAAATTTACAATCCTCTCTATTTGGTTCTCTCTGGTATAAATAATTTCTCTCTTTAAATACCATCAAATGTCAAAATCATCAGTTATTTCATTTTTTAGCACAAGCAGGAAAGGTTTGACTTTTTCTTAAAACTGAAACAGATTAAAAAATAAGAGTGTAAATGTGTGTCCGTGCACACACACATGCTTTACAACATATTCAAGCAGCACAAGCAGAAGGCCCTACTGGCAGCATGGAGTTTGGAGGTGACTGGCCCCCTGGAGTAAAGAAAACCAGGTAATCCAGTGCGATACATACTTTTGCCTTGGTGATAGTTCATGTTCGTTCATTTCGGCCCAATGACTGTTGCTTCCATGCTTGCGTAAGCCCTCTTCTCCCTGATGAGGACCAGTGTCTGGGATTGATGGTCCTTATGTAGCATCTCTGACACTCTCTAGGGATGTCTCCTCCTTGGCAAAGACGATAAGAGGCATCAGGGAGAGTTAGTCAGGATACAGTGGAGGAAATACAAAGGGTGAATTGGAGCACAAAACAGGAAAAGGTGGAGAGTAGTAAAGAAAAAAGACTCTCAGAATGTTAATACTTGGTTTTAAAGATCCTTGTGTTCCAACCCTTTGTTTTTCCATCTGGGGAAATTGAGACCCAAAGATATTAAAGGCATTGTTGAAGGCCGCGAGAAAATCCACATTTAATCTTTATGATTCTTAGTTGCCCATAAAAGCTATGGGAGGAGAGTCAGTTCCAGGGTAGTTTCTTCATGGCTGACGAGTCTACCACTGAGGGAGAGTTTCACTCTAAACAATTATGTCTTGGTGTTCACTCTGGTGTTCTTACTTTCTCTTTTCAACTCTCCATGATCCATTTTGAGTAATTCTGCCTAACAGAGGTATTGTTTTAAAGGGCTCCTTTTGCTAAAGTCACCAGAATGTTACAAAAATACCTCACTTATTTCCTCCATGTTACCTTCCTAAGCAAGAAAAAAGGCCATTTGGAAGAAACAATGTAGTTTCTTTGGTGAGGTTTTTTTGTTTTTTGCCCCCCCCCCCCGCCACTCTCTAAACAACACCAGTATTGGTCCACTTTTTAGGATGTAAGCATCCTACTGCTGAAAAAATAATAGATCCATGTGAATTTGGACCTCAGGCATCTGCATTAACAGAATCATTTCCCCTACCAAGGGACACAAAACTGGAATGCTTTTTAGTTTTTACTGGGGCACCCAGGTAAACCCCACTGTGCATGGCTTCCCAGTATGTACATATGCCTAGTCTGATGGTAACAATCAAACCTGTTTGTTTCCCTTATATCCAGATCGAGTCTTTTTAGTATCTGCTTTCTGAACACTTTGATCCTTCCTAATGATGACGATCTAACCATTTTCCTATGCCCACTGGCTATGGAATTCTAGTAAAACTCCTGGATGCTGTTCTGTTTCTGCTTCTAACAGATTTTGATTTTGATGCCAGCATATCTTGCCCTTGGTGTTGGTCCTTATTGTCTTTCACTTCTCTTGGGTGACAAAATTCTTTGAAAAGATTAATAAGCTCTCCTTTATTAAAATCCCTCAGCACTAGCAAACAAAACTCCGGAAAATATGCTGATGGTATAATTTTTCACTTCAAAATTTGGTCCCACTGTTGTCTCTCTGATTGGAAAAGGGCAAGCTCCCATTGAACTACATTTCTAGATATCAAGCTCTTGACAAAATTGCCCAATTATTATGTTTAATTGAAATAATTGGTTCCTGGGCTTATAATCAGGTATTATTCAAAGAGTTGTAAGACCACATATTCACTAGCTGTATAGAACAAATAGAGATGCGTATTTGCATTTTCAGGATGAAATATGCTGCTTCAAATAGAACAGGGCTAAAATATTCACTAAGTTTTATTATTCAAAACTTTATCTTATTGAACAATTATCTTAATATAATAAAGGAAATGACTAGAGCACAAAGCATCTTGTTTTTTCTTCTGACAGCTGAATTATCTAAAGTATAAATAGCAGTGCTGTGTTTATAGAATAACACATACATGATATAATTGCAGTGATTACAAAATGAAACAGAGCCAGGAGTTACTCTTTTTACATTTAGTTTCTTCGAGGATGACAAAAGACAATAGTATTTGAAAACTTTTTATATTCATAACTCATATCTTATTTTGATGAATATTTAATTTCTTCGTTTTTTTTTTTGAGGCTTAAACTTTTAGATCACCTTCAAACATGAAGCTAAAATTTTTAATTCTGTATCATAACCTTCAGTATCTCAGTGTTCCAGGAGAAAATTGCAGTGTTCCTGGCTCAGTTTTGTAAAATATTCATGAAACTATGATGACATCATGAAGAATGATACTTTTATTCTCTAAAAGTGAATCTTATGTTCCTTTCAAAGATAGCTACATTTTCTAAAATGAAATGTCATTTCAGAAGTTCACTTTTTAAAATTTATTAAATAAAATATGAGTGGCTATTGAGAGTATTGGACCCAGGAGTGACAGACCCCAAGGAAAGCACTCTAGCATCCATACCCTAGTAAAAAATTTGTAATGAATAGGAACTTACCTTTTACTATAGACCAGACTGTTCTTCCCATTCTTCTAGCCCAGTGTTTTTCAGAGTGGTGTCCTATGTAATTATGTATTCATTATAATATCAACTACAAAAATTTTATATACCTATAATGGGTTAGCCTTCACAATAGAGACTATAAATATAAAAATGAATGCCCTGATCCACATCTCTGAGAAGTTCATAGTCTAAGAGGAAAAGGCAACTATGTGAGCAAATTACAGTACAACATGGTAAATGCAATGGATAGGCTTCTGTGGCAACATGATGGTTATCTATCCAACAGTTCTTTCTGTCTTCCTGTCTGTGCATAGACTGATTCTAATGAGTTGCTGCATAGAGATGCCTTCATATTGGGTAAGGACTAAATCTGTGCTCTAGGGATGGCATGTGACCCAGTTATGTCCAATAATAGAGAAAATCTACTTAGGGCTATTTCTGGGGGGAAATCCCTTAATAAAATGTGAGATCGATCTCTCTCTCTCTCTCCCTCCCTCCCACCTTCCCTGCCTCCTTCCCCCTCTCCCCCCCTTTCTCCCTCTCTCTTCCTCTTCCCATCTCTTTCCTCCTCCACTCCACACTCCTCCACCTCTACTTCTGTTTTTGTTGCAGCTACATCCCTGCTTCTTGACTTTGAAGAAGATCATGGTACTGGAGGTTTTGGTAGTGATTTGGCAGTCACGAGATAGGAAACCATCAGATAAGCACATCACAAAGATGCCAGAGCAGAAGAACGGGAGATGAGAAGCTCACATGGTTTGGCAGCTGAATCAGACACCTACTTCCATATCTTTTGTTATCTGTGGGGAAAAAAGAACCCCTATTTGTTTTAGCCAATGTTGCATTTTCTGTTATTTCAGACAGAAGAATCTTCAGTGCTGCAGCTTCATATGGGAGGAGACCTTTAAATTTGATTTTTAAATATGAAAAGGGGATTTTTCAGGCCAAGAAGTTGTGAAGTTTTAGGCAGCGAGAATAACATGTCGGTATTTAAAAAGTAAAAATCTGTCTGGAGAACTGGGAGAATTTCTGCGTATGGTGGTTGGAATGAACACCAAAGAGAGAGGTGGAAGCAAAACCGTGTGTGTCAAACCCAAGAGATCAGACCATCCTCTAGGCAATGAGGGGAACAGTTACCATGGAGAGTTACATGATGGAATTGATTGTTTTGTGTTGGTGACTGTCATGGCGGCTTTGTGGATAGACTTAAGAAGGAGGAGCTTGATTTCAGAGAAAACAAGTTTCCTGAACATTCTTAAGGAGGATCGCAGTTGCTGGTTCTTCACGTAACCTGCAGCGTGTGCTGTGGTGCACACCTTTGTACCTTCCTTCAGAACTGAGATTCTCATTCTTAGGACTGCCAGGAGTGCTGGTAGCTAAAAACACACAGCTGAGTTCCTGCCCAGAAACTTTCCCCAGCCAGAGGGAGGCCTCTCACCCAAGGTTATGCTGCCTCCTCAGGGACACCTCACACCCAATGGCTGGTCAGTACAGGGATATGAAGGTGAGGCTCCCTTCCCTCAATTTGAGATATCCAGGATGGCCATGCCGACTTGAGAACAGGGCTCACCACCAGCCGAGGAAGGCCTCTGTTTGCAGGAGCATCAGACTTCAGCTTTTCTTTTCTCTGCTTTCAATTCTGCTTCCTTCATTCCTTTACAGAAGTTATTCTTGACTTTTTTTCATGCAAATATCCACCTCAGAATCTCTCAGGAAATCAAACCTAGATAGTTGGTACCGTGAGTGGTCTGAGGAAAAAGATCTAAAACTAGGCTTTGGTGCTGGATTACCAGCTGGCCACCTGGCAGTAAGGACCACTTCACTACCGATAAACAGAATATTGATAATTGCTCAGATGCTGGAGCAGTGTAATTGTTAACGTTTAGCCACGGGTGAAATGAGATGAGATAATGATGGAATTGCACTGGCAGATACAGTCTTTTAGATTTTTGAGAGGTTCTGCGGGAATGGTGATTATACGGTTATGGAACTGAATGGTTGTTGACCAAGGCATTGGTGAAAATCACTGGACAAACTCAGAGTAATTATTCACCAATCTGAGAGCCAATGTATTTAGACCAGTGACCATGCATCCATAACCATCCATGATTTTGTCGGAACCATCAAGTCTTGGAGCTCACCAAGCCTAGCAGGACTCCACTGTGAATGGAAGTGGGATAGCCAGGATAGGCATGAGCAACACATGGATGCGTGGGGAAGCTGCCCAGGAAGGTGATCCGTCCTCTGCTCTTCGTTTTCCCCCTTAGTGGTTTATTGTCTGCTTTTCAAATTTCATAAGCAATTTTGTTGGTGGTGTTAACAGTGTTTTGTACTATTGTCCTCTCCAAATCTTCTATATACTTGCTGGTCGCTTTTCAGTGTCTAATTTGTGAAATACTGAGAGAAGGATATTAATATTTCCCGCTATGGTGGCAAGTTTGTCCATTTCTCTTGGGCAATTTTTACTGTATGTACTTTCACCCTGTGTAGTTAGTCAAAGTTAAGCCTAAAAAATATAGTTGAGGTCAAGAAAATGATTGCTTTAACATTTCAGAGTCTCCTAGGCTGTCTTACTTGATTTTGTTTTTTATTTATTTAAACAAAAACAGAAACAGTTTACCCATTTCTCCCACCCCCCAGCCACCTGCCTCTGGCAACCACCATTCTGGTCTTTAGCTATAAACTTGGTTTTCTTAGCTTAAGAGAGATCCACATAAAAGAGAGATCATATTGTATTTGCCTTTGTCTGATGTATTTCACTTAGCATAATGCATACTCATGTGCATACTCTCTCTCTGTATATGTATATACACACAATTTCTTTATCCAGTCATCCATAAATGGACACTTTAGTTGTTTCCATATCTTGGCTATTGTAGATAATGCTAGTGAGGGGGGGGGGTGGTTTTCAGTTTCTTCAAAGAAATACCCAAAAGTGGAATTGCTGCATCATTTGGTAGTTTTACTTTTAATTTTTTTTGAGGAAACTCCATACTGTTTTCTATAGTGGCTGCACCAGTTTACATTCCCACCAACAGAGTATGAGGGTTCCCTTTTCTCTGCATCCTCGTCAATACTTGTTATTTCTAGACTTTTCGATGATAGGTATTCTATTAGGTGTAAGGCAGTATCTCATTATGGTTTTGATTTGCATTTCCCTGACTATTAATGATGTAGAGCTTCTTTTTGTGTACCTGTTGGCCATCTGTATGTCTTTTTGGGAAAATGTCTGTTCAAATTTCATTTTTTAATCAGATCATTTGTTTTTGTCTTGTTTTGTTTTTTTGCTGTTGAGTTGTAGGAGTTCTTTGTGTATTTTAGGTATTAGCTTTTAGCAGATATGATTTGCAAATACTTTCTCCCATTTTGTAGGTTGCCTTTCCATTTTATTGATGGTTTCCCTTGCTGTGCAGAAGCTTTTTAGTTTGATACAGTCTCACTTGTTTATTTTCATTTGTGTTGCTTTTGCTTTTGGTGTCAGATTTAAAGAATCATTGCCATGACCTATGTCAGGGAGCTTATCATGTACGTTTTCTTCTAGGTGTTTCTTCGTATATCACAGCTCAATTCTGATGGGAAATGGGCAAGTATAGTGGCATGAGCCATAGAATATATTGAATGTTACACAGCAAACTTGGGGAAGCTGTCAGGCCACTTAGAATATTGATGAATTTACTATTGCCCAGAATCGGTCATTTGGCCTGTGTGTTCAAACACATGATTATATTAGCAAACTGAGTATATATACACCAGTCAGGGGTTAATTCCCACTATGTGTATCAATCTGAAGCAAGGCAGGAGAAAGATGCCACATTCAAATGAGGCGATTTAAAATAATTTTTTAAGGGACAGTTTACAAAAGTGTGAGCTAGGTTAAGAAGATACATCAAGGAATGGTGGGACATCCCTGGGCTAATTACACCAGCATTTTGAGGAACAAAATAGGATATTATAAAAATACTCAGAACGTATTCCTTTAAATGGCTAGTATGTTTCCAGAGATGTTAGTCACCTGAAATATCCGAGTGTGTCATACCCATCAGCTTTCCTTTGGATTAGTCAGCTATTTATTCTTTTTTTTTTTTTTGAGGCTTTATTATTTAAGAGCAGTTTTAGATTCACAGCAAAATTTAGTTCATTTGTGCTATTGATTTCCTGTTTTCAATTTAAGTGATTTTTTTCTCTAATTCTTATTATTTCTTTTCTCCTGCTTAGTTTGGATTTAATTTGCTCTTCTTTTTCTAGTGTCCCAAGATGGAAACTTAAATTAGTTATTTTAGATTTTTCTTCTCTTCTAATATATGCTTTCAATGCTATCAATTTCCCCCTAAGCACTGCTTTCACTGCATCTACAAATTTTGACAAGTTGTGTTTTCATTTCCATTTAGTTTGAAATATTTAAAAATTTCTCTTGAGACTTCTGCTTTGACCCATGTGTTATTTAGAAGTGTGTTGTTTAATCTTCATGTATTTGGGAATTTTCCAATTATCTTTCTGTTATTAATTTCCAGTTTAATTTCGCTGTGATCTGAGAGCAGGCAGTGTAAGCTTTCTGTTTTTAAAAAAACGTTACAGTGTGTTTATAGCCCAGAATGTGGTCTTTCTTTGTGAATAATCCATGAGAGCTTCAGAAGAATGTGAACTCTGCTGTTGTTGGATAAAGTAGTCTATAGATGTCCATTATATCCAGTTGATTGATGGTGTTTTTGAGTTCAGCTGTGTCCTTACTGATTTTCTGCCTGCTGCATCTGTCCATTTGTGAGAAAGGTATTGAAGTCTCCAACTGTGATCGTGGATTCATTTATTTCTCTTTGCAATTCTATTTGTTGTTGGATGCTCTGTTGTTAGGCTCATACACATTAAAGTCTCTCCTTCTTCTTGGAGAATTGATTCCTTTATCATTATGTAACACTGTTCTTTATCCCATATAAGTTTCTTTGCTTTGAAGTCTACTCTGTCTGAAATGAATATAGCTACTCCTGCTTACTTTTGAATAGTGTTAGCATGGTTTATTTTTCTCCATTTACTTTTAATTTACACATGACTTTATGTTTCAAGTAGGTTCTTGTAGACAACCTGTAGTTGAGTCTTGTTTTCTTGGTCCACTCTGACTTCTCTGTCTTTTAATTGGTGCATTTAGACCATTGACATTCAAAGTGATTATTGATATAGTTACATTAATAGCTACCTTATTTGTTAATGTTTTCTATATGTTGCCCTTACTCTTTGTTCCTATTTTTGTCTTACACTCATTTTTTGCCTTTAGTGATTGAGCATTTTATGTGATTTAATTTTAAGCATATCCATTATGCTCTTTTTTTGTTGTTTTTAAACTGCTATTAGTGATTCAGGCATTCATTCAGATTGGTCAGAGTTGAGGCCATGCTAGTTGTTAAATATTTTGAATATCTCTGTTGTGTGGATCTGGCTATCCAAAAGTACCCAAATGATTCAATTTTTTATGTTGATTTTTCCCCTAAATAGTGCTTCTACTACTATTACTATAACAATTATACAAATTTGTTGAAACTTTGATATATTTCTTACTATAAGCTTATGAGATAAATATTTTTATCCTTGTTTTGTATAGGAGGAATCTGAGGCTCAGAGAGGATAAATAATTTGCCTAAGGTCACACGACTTCTTGGTAGCAAAGTAAAGACACCAATTCAAGTTTATTTGACCCCCAAATACGTGTTAATTTTACTGAACTATCCAGCTTTTCCAGTGAGTGGGTGAGAAAGAGAGAGAGACAGAGACTGAAACAAGGAGAGAAATACAATAGCTTTTGTAAGTCCAGTTAATAAATACTAAAATTAGGATGACATCCTGTATGTGAATGTAATGTAAATGGCACTTCCATAAATAAGGAATCTAGTAATTTTGTTAGAATGAAAATGATAAAGCAATGTAGTATAATCCATTTGGAAAGCAGTTTGACAACATATACCAAGTAGCGTAAAATTATTATAGTTCATTTAATAACATTTCTAGGACTGTTTCTATATAAAATATAATTTAAATATTAGAAAATGTACATATGTATCAAGTTAGTTGAAATTTGATTTGTAATAATATAAAAACCTAAAAAGGTAAAAATGGGGAGTATTGCTGAATAAAATATGGCACACCTAGATTGTTTAAATATTATTAAGTCATTTAAATGATGTTTCTAAAGAATGTTTAAAATATGGAAAAGACTTCTGATAAAATGCTAAGTAAAAAATGAAATCAGGATACAAAATTGTGCATATATTGTACATTCATATTTTTGTAAAACAAAAAATTCTACACAGATAGGAAAGAAATACATTCATTGTTAATAGCTTTTCTTTGTGTTTTTTTTTTTTTTTTGCTTATTTTAAATTCATTTAGTGTATCATTAGTTTCAGATGTAGAGTTCAGTTATTCCTCAGTTACATATGATACACAGTGCTCATTACATCACGTGCCTTCCTTAATGCCCATCACCCACTTACCCCACCCCCCACTCACCTCCCTTCCAGCAACCCTCAGCTTGTTTCCTAGAGTTCAGCATCTCTTATGGTTTGTCTCCTCTTTTACTCTTATTTTATTTTTCCTAACCTTTCCCTACAATTCTCTGTTTTGTTTCTTAGATTCCACATTTGAGTGAAACCATATCATAATTGTCTTTCTCTGATTGACTTATTTCGCTCAGCATAATACCCTCCAGTTCTATCCATCCATATAAATGGTAAGATCTCATCCTTTTTGATGGGTGAGTAGTATTCCTCTGTGTGTGTGTGCGTGCGCGCGCACACACACACACCACATCTTTTTTTTTTTTTAGATTTTATTTATTTGAGATAAAGCAATAGCAAAGAGAGAGCATGGGCAGAGGGGGCGGGGAGGCAGAGGGAGAAGCAGGCTCTCTGCTGAGCAGGGAGCCCAATGTGGGCCTTGATCCCAGGACCCTGGGATCATGACCTGAGCCGAAGGCAGCTGCTTAACCAACTGAGCCACCCAGGTGCCCCACCACATCTTTTTTAAAAAAAGATTTTATTTATTTATTTATTTATTTATTTATTTATTTATTTGTCAGAGAGAGAGAGAGAGAAACCATGAGTGAGTGCACAAGCAGGGAGAGTGGCAGGTAGAGAGAGAAGGGGGCTCTCTGCTGAGGGAGTGTCCTGAGATCATGACCTGAGCCGAAGGTGGATGTTTAAGTGACTGAGCCACCCAGGCATCCCAGCATCTTCTTTATTCAATCACCTGTTGATGGACATCTGGGCTCTTTCCATAGTTTGGGTATTGTGGACGTTGGGGTGCAGGTGCCCTTTCAGATCACAGTATCCTTTGGGTAAATACCTAGTAGTGTAATGGCTAGGTCCTAGGGTAGCTCTATTGTGGTGGTACACTCAGGTTTAGTGTTTTGATTTTTTTCTGCTTTACACATTTCTGCTTCAAGAAAATTCTTTTGATTAATCTTTGTTCAACACATGTGTATACCACTATGTCTGGTTCTGCTGTATCTGAGTTATTTGTCATTTGCTTATAATTGGACTTCCAACTTAGAGGACTTTAGGGTACTATTGCTCTCTCTGATATCTTTATTTAAACAGAGTATACTCTACCAGGTTACTCATGGTCCATATTTATCAATGACTTTTCCAAACCTTATTATGTGAATATAATTAAATAATGCTTCTTACAGATACATCTTATGGGAAGTATTTTTATATTAGTTATATAAGTTTTTAAAATATTTTAATTAATCCTAACTGCCACTTATTCTAACCTGAGCTTATGTTCAGATATTGATGAAACTGAGGATTTATAGCTGAATTCTACTAAATGCAAAGTCTTCTATGTAGTTATGATCTAAGGTTGGGTGTATGGGTTCTGGGGACAGATTTCCATGCTAACTAATTAGAAAAGACAATTAAATTCTCATTGTCTCAGGTAGCTTATTTATAAAATAGAATCGTATCTGTGTTTTAGGATAGTTGTAGGAATTCACTGAGCTAATGAATATACGACATTTATGCTTAGAACAGTTCCTGGTTAATAGTAAATAACAGCTCAGTGTTTGCTATTATTATTGCTCCCAGTTTTCAGATTTATTTTGTGTTTAGATATCTCTGAAATGTTTCTCTGACAGTACCACTAATTCTTCCATGGTCAGGCTGTTTATCTCTTTTATTCCATTAGAGGTGATAGGAGTAGGTATTGTCAGTTGTTTCCTTTTCCCTCAACACCCAGTAGTGATACGGGCACATTGCAAGGCCTCGCTTGAACAGTGGTTCTCAACCGGAGAGCCACAAGCCATAGTGATAAACACTGAATGAAATCAAATGACACAGTTCATGTTTCTGCCACCCTACCTTGACTAGGATTTTCCCTGCTACTATCTTACTCTTTTTCCATCTCAAGAATTCTAGTTTTCTCTCTTCTATGAAGAGGGGGGAAAAAAAATCTTCCCCTCCGCCCCCCCCCCAAAGACTGTCCCCAGGAGAAAACAAAGCTACCCATAGCTGGGCTCTATCCTGTCAGAAGAAACTATTTACCTCATCATTCTTAAGAATGAAAAAGCCCTTCTCTCTCTAAGATAGTCATTTTTTTTCTCCTAAGCTTTTATCATTAGGAATCCCAAGCTACATGTTGGAATCCAATAGGCTTGTAGGAGCCCTTCCAGCAATTTTAGCTCTTTCTTGAACTTTTACTTTCCTCTAGGTGTCGGCTCCTTTTTCTTCTGCCACTTTGCCCCTTCTGCTCCTGTAAAAGACAACTCAGCCCAGATTACTTTTTTCCACCAGCCCCCACAACTGTTCTTGCCATACCCTGTGGTGATGAGAACAGTCCTCCCGGGAAATGCAGTGAGAAAAATAAAGGTTGTTTTGCCAAAAACCATGTAGCAGGTAGAGACTATCCTTTAATACATGTTTGGAAGCTGACCATGGCTGCTCAAGGTGATCCAGAGATCTTCTGTGAAAAAGAGGAAAGCCATAAGTATACTCATTGGATCAGGCTCATCGCAGTTGTCATGAAGTGAGAGGGCTTTCTCAGATCTTTCTAGGCATGTGCACAGCCCTGCATATGCATGTGGTTCTCTAAACCCCCACAGTTTTATTTATTTGAGAGAGAGTGAGCAAGAGAGAGAAAAAGCATGAGCAGGGGCAGAGGGAGAGGGAGAGGAACAAGCCGACTCCCCGCCGAGCAGGGACCCCGATACGGGGCTTAATCCCAGGACTCTGGGATCATGACCTGAGCCGAAGGCAGATCCTTCACCGACTGAGCCACCCAGGCACCCCTAAATCCCCACAATTATGTCAGAGCTTTTCAAAGGCCCTGACGACCATTTCATTCCCCAGATCTTCCTTTCAGGTTTTTGGTCAGTCTCTTGTTCGCTCCAACTGGTATTGCCCTTTCAGGCAGCAGTGGTATTAACCAATTGCCATGGACTCCTTTTTTTTTTTTTTTTTTTTAAAGTGCGTGCTTTAGATAGGGCTTCCCCCCCCCCCCACCCCACCCCGGTGCGTTCTGAGATGGATCAGACTGGCACAAACCTTGTGTATGGGCCTTTCCCAGGATGCTGCCAGAGAGAGAAAATAGTGGCAGTTCTCTGGAGAAGGGGCTTTCCACAGAACTACAATTTCTACTTCTTCACGTGTCTGCTCGGCTGCTGGTTTTCATAGCCATCAGGGTTGTTGAAGCTGCTGGTTGTCAATGTTACCTGGAGGGGTGGAGGGGGGGGATGAGAACAGGGAAAGTTCCATCTCCACAAAACTCACTGTCCTTTCCCAGGTTCAACAGTTTCTCTTGAATAAATACTCCCCTGGTTACTGTAGGACTGTGTTTCATTTTCAAGGCTCTGAGAAGGTTGGTTTTGACCATTTTGGCCAGTGTCCTTTTGTTTCTATGGCTCTACCATTCCCAAATTCCCACCCCTCCTTTTTGCTTTTTGATCTCCTGTTGGTGCCACACTTTGGTCAAATGTGCAGGCAAAAGACAAGTAGCAAGGGTTCCAGGTAGTGCAGTCTACAAAATCCATCTTCTGGAACAAAGAGAAAAGTGTAGAAATGAATGGAGTGTGTCTGGAGGAGCAACACAAGAATATCTACTACACCATTTTTATAGAGACTGATGTATAAACCTGAATACCAATTTCTGACTTGCCAGTGAGACATAATATTCACATGCACTAGAACACATGAAATTGAAATGACTAGAACATCCTCTCTCTGTACACAGAAAGCAAAATTATAATCAGCAGTCTGCTTGCTTGGCATGAAATCAGAAAATACAAGTAAATAATAATGTCAGGTTTAGTTTGCCTACAACTTCCATGCCTGTAGTAGGAATATGCTTGGTGTGAGAGTCGTCTTCTCCCTGTAAAATACTTAGGTGGGTACTGCTCAGTGGCTTTTAAAAACAATCATCCTTCTTTTCCTATACTTTATCAGCTGAGTAAACTCCATTCCCATCAATAGCTGAAGAAAGCTGTCAGGACCAGAAGAATCCTTATTAGGATTTTCCCATAGCACAACTGGGTAAGGTGGTCTAGAAAACTTGACACAAATAAAAATTTCACAAAAGTTTCTTTTATCTATATTGTTTTCTTTGGATCTGTCACTTTAAAAGCCCACATATCACTAACAGATGAAAACCAACTGCTTGATTATAAAAGCTAAATTATAAAGTATTTTTTTTATAAGTCAGCTTGGGCTAAATTTTGCTCTGGTAGCTTCCAGCAAAAAAAGTATCAGTGGCATACCACCATAATGATTTATTTTTCATTCAGTTTACATATCTATTATGGCCAGATGTGACTTTATTCCAGGATCCAGGCTGTCTGTAGCCCTGCCTAAGATATTCCTAGTCTCATGGCAGATAAAAAGAAATGAAGAGCAAGGTACATTCTGACCATGAGCTCTTCTCCTCAAGAGTGATCCAATTGACTTCTCCTTACAAATCATATCACCCAAACAAATCATATGGCCAAGCTTAAATCCATGATATAGAGAGGTGCATTTTTCTACTGAGCACAAGATAAGGTGCAGGGAAACACAGTGAATATACTTGACCATAATGCAATATACCATACTCTCCTAGTCACCTACCTTGGAAGCCAAAGTTATGAGTCTTTCCAAAGCATCTATGATTCCTACTGCATCCTTCTCATTAGGACTTGTCAGTATGACTTACTGATACAGTGTACTAATTGAATGTCCCATGAAAATTTTAAGGCAGTTAACGTCCTTATGGATTGAGTGGAAGAGAGAGTTGATGTGGATCTGAAGTGAATTGATGGCGTACTACTCTCCATGCCAAGTGCAAGCATGCTATTCTTCTGTCCTTTCCCTTTTAACAAAGAGGAAAAAAATGTTTCCTTGGTTATAAGCTGCACACTAAGCCTGTGTTGATTTGCTCAAGCAAAGAAACCATCTCTTTCACAGCAATTAGACTTAACCATAATTCATCATTCTTTACAAAAATGTTTATCTTTGGCTTAGTCAAAACTGGGCATGATAATGAGGATGTAACAGAAATAAGCACCTGGGCGCAATGAACTCACTCTGGCTAACTTAAGTGAGAGTGATTTATTAACGAATATTGGGTAGCTTACAGAGTTGTGCGAGGCCTAGAGAAAGTCTAGAGGCTAGATTTCTGAACCCAGAAATGTGACTGTCTTAATTGGGAAAGTGTTGCTGTAGCTGTGAGAGCAACTGCCACCGGCAATAATGACTGGGACCCTGACTCGACTGCCACGTTCCAGCACCAATGCCATGTCACATGTCTGTGACAGCACGTCATTCCTTGTCCAAAAGCTTGATGCCTCTTCTGCCAATAAAGCCAGACAGAATGGCAGTTTCCTCACACTGCTCCATTTTGAATCAAATCTGCCCATAGCGTTCCTGGTCACATGTCTGTTCCTAGCTGAAAGGGGTGTTTGGAATATGACGTTCTGCTTTTTATGTTTGTGAGATACGTAAACTTCACAATGCAGGAAGTTCCCCAAATATAGTAAAAGTATTATTAAAATACCAAGCAATCATGAGTGTGACCTATACTTCTACCCATGGAAGTAAAACTCACTAAATACTGCAAGGAGAACTAAAAGCCAAACCTGTAAGAGGAAAGCTAACGTGAAACAAAATGACGTGAGCAACAAACTCTGGAAAATTTCAACAGAAGGAGACAAAACTTTGAAAGTATTGCTCACCGGGTAAATTTCAGATAACATCAAATTGGTTGTATGTTTGTGAAAGGGACAGCTTGACCTTTAAATCTGTCGAATAAAAAACAAATGCAATCTTAGTGAGGAAATGCTTTGTTCAGAAGGATTATTGCAAAGATGGTTGTACTAGAGAATGTTCTGACCATAAAAACCACAGTAATGTCAAAAATTAGGCAAAAGGGGTTTTTCTTTTACAGAGAGGAGTAGACAAATTGGGTATGGGGAAGAGGTGCAGTCAGATAGAGATTAGGGCATATCTTACGCTCAGTCTAGCCTATTCTCAGGAGGGGCTGTAAATGAGGGGCTGTGTGCTGGCTCAGGCGGGGGGGGGAGGGTGTTGAAGTTCAGGCACTTGGGGGAAGGAGAGAATCTTAACCAACATTTGGGTAACAAACATTTTGTTCTGACTGATGGGGGATGGAGGTGGACAAGCAGTTCTGCTAATCATTTATAAGACAAATATTGGAAATTTGGAGGGTGTGTATCTGGCCTTGTCCCAGGTAAATAAGGGAAGCATTTGTGAGTCTTACCTAAGTCCTATGGAGAAGGATGATTTGTCCAGGACACAAAACGGTGGGGAGCAGTCCTTTAATCACCACGGTTTCTCAGGAGCACACAGCTCAGCTATAATTCAGCATTGTCAAATCCCTTGCCCTAGCCAGCAGAGTGTGCAAACTGCTCCACCTCTGTCCTCTGTGCCTAAGATGTACTCTCTTTTGAGAAGTTGAGCCAGAGACGGTGTGGATTTGGGTGCGTCAGGCACAACTGAGGGCAGGAGTGAGATGTCATGGTGAAAACAGGGTAATTCAGTGAGATCTGTTACAGTATGGTGAGAACCCACCCCTCCCCACAGCTCCCTTCTGTATGTAATCTGAGAAACTGTAAAATGGTTTCTAACTGGCCCAGGAGTAGAAGCCTACAAATACTGCCATTCATAGAGCCCTTGATAAAAGTACTGGGATCATGACCTACTGATTTGTGAAGACCAGTATTTTTTAAGCCCCATTCATGCACAAAATATATGCAATCAGCATATTTATATCTCACTTTTTAAAATTTTTATTTATTTATTTTAGAGCATGTGCGAGCAGGGGGGAAAGGCAGAGGGAAGGGAGAAAGAATCTCAAGCAGACTCCCCACCGAACACGGAGCCTGATGTGGGGCTCCATCTCACAACTGTAAGATCATGACCTGAGCCAAAGTCAAGAGTCAGATGGTTACCTGACTGAGCCATCTCAGTGCCCCTGTATGTCACTTTTAAATATAAATGGACAAACAAGGATTCTAATACTTATAAAAGCCTCTAGCAAGAAAATAAGGGGGTGGGAGCAGGGAAGGAGAAAGTAACAGAGAGAGAGAAGAAACTTGTTAAAAACAATTTCAAGAAAAGGAAATAATAGTAATAATATACATTTTAGAAAAATAAGGAAAATTTTAAATCCATTAAAGTATGATGAATGCCATTACAGTTTTTTAAAAACAACTTTAGTGACTAAGAAACCTATCTTGTAAATGGAATCAAAATGTCAATAAAACGGTTAGAAGATAATGTCAAGACAGTATTTCACAAAGCAGAAGACATAAAGAGTTGCAAAATAGAATGAAGAAAATTGAGAAAATTAGTAGGTAAATCTGGGATGACTAAGATCTGAACAAGAGTTTCGGAAAGAGAAAAAAAAAGTGGCAGGAAGTTATTTAAAAAAAAATAAATTCTCCAAGAAAACTTTCCAGAAGTGAAGGACATGAATTCCTTGAATTGAAAGGGCCCACTCAGTGACAGCAAAATTCAAAGCAAGCAAACACAGGGGCTCCTGGGTGGCTCAGCTGGTTAAGCGTCTGACTTCGACTCAGGTCATGATCTCAGGGTCCTGGGGCTCTGCACTCAGCAGGAAGTCTGCTTGTCTCCCTCCCTCTGCTCCCCTTCCCCTGCTCCCACTCTCTCTGTCTCTCTCAAATGAATAAATAAAATCTTAAAAAAAAAAAAGGCGAGCAAACACAATTCTAAAATGTCAATGATAAAGAGAGTATCTGAAAATCTAACAGGGAGGTAGGATTCCACGGATCAGAATGGCATTGGACAAATTATTTCCAACCTGAAATTGTGTACCCAACCAAATTACCAAAAATTAGGATAGAGTAAAGGCATTTTAGAATGTGAATGGTCACTCTCTACTGGATAAGGAAAGCTCCTGGAACACATGTTCCTCCGAAAGTTAGAAGGTAAATCATGAAAGAGCAAGACATGAAATGTAAGAAATAGGGCTACAGCACAGGTGAGTGGTTAGTGAAATTTTCTGTAAGATTTTGTTTATTTATTTATTTATGTTTATTTAGAGCAAGCAGGCGGAGGGGCAAAGGGAGAGAGAGAATCTCAGGCAGACTCCCCGCTGAGTCCTGGGGCTTGATCTCACAACCCTGAGATCATGAGCTGAGCTGAAATCAAGAGAGAGTCACCTAACCGAACCGACTAAGCCCCCCAGGCACCCCGGCTGATGCTGAAGAAAAGTTCCAAAAACACAGCTGTAACCAAGCTGAGAGGATAATAGTGCAGTTTGGAGCAGGAGAATGGACTATTGAAGGAGAGAAAAATCCAAGAAAATAGTGAATCTGCTAGAATACTGGATGCATTTGAATGCTTGATTGGAGGTTAAGAATTCTCTTGAAAAGATGGGCGAAGAGTTAAGGAGGAGACATATAAGTAAACATTTGATTGTGTTACATAATGAGACAGATCTTATAATCCAGTTCTACGCTAAATGCTTTGGAATTTATAGGGGAAAACAATTCTGCCTGTGGAACTCTTTGCAATGAGGATGCGACCATTCATTCGATCACTTATTCAACAAGTGCTGCTTAGGGTCTAATAGGTAACAGGTGTTACTGTGGGTGCTGGGGATATAGCCGAGAATAACACAGACAAAAATCCATTATTCCTTATGGAGCTACAGTCCAGTGTGGGAGAAGGAAGAAAATTAACAAAATGAATAAACAGAGTCATGATGGATGATGATAAATGCTAAGAAGAAAAATAAAGCATCATTTAGGATCAGGAAGTGGCGAAACAGTAGAGCAGGGAAGAGGAGAGGGGGACTCAGTGTGGCAGCCCCTGATGGATAAGGGAAGCTGCTAGGCTGAGAAGGGAATTCATTGTTTGAGAAGAGTCTGCCAATTGCAGAACTATCAATTATGCTGTTCCATGGGTGATTCCAGCCACTTGTTCTGAGATCTGAGAAAACCTAGTCAGTCCTATAATTGATTGAATGGCAGTCTTTTCATCATCCTAGATGATCGATAAGCATTAACTGCAGACCTTTATTTGACTGCTTCTTAGAAACAGGCCTTTTGGGTAAGTCTCAGACCATGGAATCAGCTTGGATGTATTTGATTGAAGCATTATCTTGAATTGGTCGTAGTTTGGTATAGAGATTTTTCTAACAGTCCTTGTAGCCGACAGATGAGAATTTTAAATCCTAGCTCCGCCATTTATATTCTTGGTGATTTTGGACAAGGGTCATGGACTGGGTTCCCCAGGTTGCAGAATCTGATGTGAAGTTTGGCAGGCAGGATGTTTCATAAGGAGTACTCTAGAGATCCACACCTGGGGGAGGGAGGGAAAAGTCAAGTTTTAGTGCAGTCTTAGTGGTAGACCCCAACCATTCGCATGGGGAACTTGGGCATTGGGGAAACCCTTCAGGAATGTCCAGGGTGAGGCCAAGGTAGGTATTTGTGCATGTAATTTTTTTCATTTATTTCGAAGGACATTTATCAAGCACAAAAATTCCATATGATTGATAGAATACCGATTATGTTAACATACAGATAAAACCTTACGGGCGTGAATAGAATTATTCTGAAGCATTCTGAACACAAAGATAGCACAAATAAGAAAATAACCTTCTACAGAAGGGGAGATTTTCTACCTGGGAATTTTACATCAAGACGAGAAACTTAGCCACAGGCTAGCATTTAAAGGCTACCCCGAGTGCATTTAGATATTTGAAACTATTTTTAGGCCTCATTGTCTCCCTGACAATGATCTGCTGTTTTGAGTCATTGGAAAATTGGAGACCGTGCTGTAGAGCAGTTGCATTTTAACTTGCAGCTTATAGAACACTCATTTCTAGATCA
Source organism: Ursus maritimus (assembly GCF_017311325.1). NCBI lineage: Eukaryota > Metazoa > Chordata > Mammalia > Carnivora > Ursidae > Ursus > Ursus maritimus. The sequence continues at coordinate 94,779,001 of NW_024423319.1, forward strand.
AGGCTTTGTAGTTAACATTCACTTTTAAAATACGGCTTTGTTTTTAGAGGACAAGCTGTAACAACATTAATTGTTCAGTCCATCAAATTATAAAAATACAATAATGTTTTCTTCATCTTTTCTTCCATGACTCTTAAGATGACATAAGACTCATTTAAAAGAAATGAACTCAAACCTGCAGTTATTGTTTTTGTAGATGTACAGAAATGAAAATTCCTCACTCCATACATCAAGAGTTGACAAAATTAATAAACCTATGTACTGACAAATATTAATTGATAAACTCCTCCATATTCTACACTGCCTTGAACACTATGATGAAATTTACCTGAAATATAGCATAGCTTCTGCCCTTATATTGCTCATTACCTATTCAAGACCCAAAGAATCTGAAGAGTATGGTTAAAAGCTGATACATAATTGTCAGTGTTTTATGTTGCAAACTGAAACTGACTTTGGCTTCTTTTATTGGAAAGTAAATGTACGGTAAGGATATCTGTCAGCTCACAGAACTGACAGGATGTCTGGAGAACCAGGCTCAGAAAATGCAAACACAGGGATGCTTGTGTAAGAACAAAACGATACTAGCTTTTTTCACTACTGGTGAACTCAGCCCTTTGTGCCAGAAGCTTCCATAGCTGTACATCTAATTGTTCATTTCTTCACCTTTGTGACACTCTCTCAAAATTCTGGTTCCCTAACCACAAAGTGAAGTTGTATTGGGTTGTTTGCCGGTGGCAGAAAAAGGGGGAGTCTCCTTTTTTGGTCTTTCCAGCGGGAGTTTGGGACTTGTCTTTCACAAAGATTCCCATTAAGGAGGATTCTTCCAAATTAAGGAAGATGGTGGGTGCTGGGAAGTCAAAAGATGACATGTTTGCTACAGTGTGAACACTCTGAAGTTTGTTGAAGTCCAGTGGACAAGGATGAATAAAGATGGAGGAGCCAGAGAAGGGCTTTGTGGAGACAGAAGGAGCTAAGATGCATCAGCCCAGTGTTAGACACCGGCATCAAGGGAGAGGGCCAAGGCTGAGGAAAGCTGCAGAGGTCAAAAGCCCTGGTTGCTGCAATTCAATGAGAATAAATGATCCCTTACAATTCCCCACAATGCTTTACTCTTCCTACTTCCACCACACTTGTGAGAATGTGCCCCCTTATCATGGTGGGGCTTCTGCAGCCTTGTCATAAGAACCATTGTGTTTGTGAGCTTGTTGGGACCATGGAGATCACCTGGGCTGATAGATGTTTCTTACTTTACAAAGGACAGATCTGAGGCCCAGAGAGGGAGTTCATCACCTAAAACTGGTCAGTCAGCAGTAGGGACAGAATCAGAACCTGACAACTTGGCTCCCAGGCAGATGTCAGTCTACTAAGTATGTTTGGTCTGTCATATTGTCGCTACACCGAAGGCCATTGCATTGCTTTGTTTAGGTCCTTGCTTGGACTGTTGGTTGCCTTGGCCTCCTAAACTCTTTCCCTCTTGGGTCATTCCAGCTCTCTCCTGATGGCAGATTTATCTTTCAAAGGGGAAGAACTGGAGTCATTTCTCAGATGAATGAAGTTCAGACCCCTGAGCCTGATTTCTGAGGCCATGGCTGCCCCCTGGGCCTGGTCACCTGCAACTCCCCGACTTTCTCTCTGAGAGCCAAGTCCTCGTCAGGCTTCTTCCATTATTTGTAGTTGTATATGCTCTGGTCTCTTCCTGTAATTCCTTCATCCCTTTCTTTCCTGTGAACTCCTTTACATTTCAAATCAACTCAACTATAATTTTCCCAAAGAAGATGTTGCTAGAATCTCAGAAAAGCATTGCTATGTCCTTTGCTGTGGTCCCATAGCATCCTTATACACACAGCCGTTGCATTCCCAACAGAGGGGACTTGTTTAAATGTTTGTCTTCCGGGGCGCCTGGGTGGCTCAGTCATTAAGCGTCTGCCTTCGGCTCAGGGCGTGATCCTGGCATTCTGGGATCGAGTCCCACATCAGGTTCCTCTGCTGGGAGCCTGCTTCTTCTTCTCCCACTCCCCCTGCTTGTGCTCCCTCTCTCGCTGGCTGTCTCTCTGTCAAATAAATAAAATCTGTCAAATAAATAAAAATAAATGTTTGTCTTCCTCTCTGTATTGAAAATGTCCAGTATACATATTGTATCCTCAAGCCCAGGTCAATTTTTGAAAAATACCAGATATTCAGTGAGTAATTCTGTGTAAGAACTTTTATCAGTGCACCTTGTATAACTTCTAAGAGCTTATTCTGTGGACCCGGGAACATGGACTTGGGGAATATTTTCTGTGTTTTGACCTAAATCTCTCCTGCACTGATTAAAGATCATTTTATACTTTGGAGTTATAACCCAATTATAACATCCTTAGCCTTTTATAAATCAAAGAGTAAATGTTTCTACAAATACAACTTTGTCATCATTTTCATTTTGAGAATGGACCCAATTGTGTAAATTTTTATGAAAAGATGGTTTTCCAAACTGAATTGATAATAGTAATCTATTAAGATTCTGAATCATATCATGAGAAGTAGGTTTTTTTAAAAATTTATTTATTCTAGCCAGGGTTGGGGGGGAGGTGCAGTGCAGAGGAAGAGGAAAAGAGAGAATATCCAGCAGACTCCTGCTGAGGAAGGAGCCTGATATGGGACTTGATTCCATGATCCTGAAATCATGACCTGAGCCGGAATCAAGAGTTAGAGCTTAACCAACTGAGCCACCCAGGGACCCCGAGAAGTAAGTCTAAAATAAAACCTGCACTCTTTACAACTAACTAGTGTAAGAATTTGGGGGGTTTAATATAAATTCTAGAGACTTAGGGCATCATTTAAATTCTAACCTATTAGTGTTCTTTGTGCTAAACCACGTTTTATATGGTAAGTGTTCAAGAGAGTTGTCAACAAGAACTATACTATTTTATCTTCCTTCTTCCTTTCTTCTTAACACTAACTTAAGGAAATATATAAGAGATAAAGAAAAAAGGGAGAGGAAAAGCAAAGAACAGTGGGAAATTACTCTGGCAGACTGAGCACCTAGGATAATTCAGTGTCTCAGCCAGAGTTACACAGATTTCAGCAGTATATGGACTTGGAAGATGAAGATTTTACAGGAGAAATACCCCGATTCTTGAAGAGTAGAACTGAACTCTTATTTTCTATCCTAGTAATAGGTGGCATATATTGCCCCATCAGAATCTGGGAATCTAAAATGACTAAGACCAGTTACAACACTAAATAGCACAATGGCATGAAAACCACATTGACAGGTTTATGAGAGCTTTTAAAGGACAGCTGTGCCTCCCTGCCGCCTTTCCATGGAATGCAAATCAATAGGAAATGACATTTCAGCATTGCACTCTAGCGAATATTAAATATCAAATGCTTCGCGATGCTGGCAGTAAGTGGGCCACATTGATTTTTCTCCCCTGACTCCACTGGCATCCTGCTAATGAAGCCTGCCTCTGTGGGCTTTTACTGTATATGCTAATAGGCATCATGGGAAGAATGCATCATATCAGAACCCTGAGCCCTGTGAGAGCAGTTTGTGGATAAAGAACATTTGCTCTTAGAACCACAGCCCATATTGAAACATCTAATTTAGAGAATGTATCAAGCCTGCCACAAATTTGTATCTTATCAAAGGGAGTTTGCATCTTTGGAGGGCTACATTATGTCAGATCTCTGCACATTATAGACACCTAAATTACTTCAGAAAGAGATACTGAGGGGATAGTGCCCAACACGGTTGCAAGCTATTGTGTCGAGTCCTGATTCTCCAAACTTGGCTGCACATTGGAATCCCCTGGGGAGTTTATAAAACGATGGCTGACTGGACCCAACCCTCAGTGATTCCCATTTAATGGTGTGGTCTGTGGTCCTAGCATCCAGATTTTTAACTGCTTTCTGAGTGATTCTAATTGGCAGTCACGGTTGAACACTCCTGATGTAAAGAATACGTGCCGCAGTTCAGATCTCCAGAAGGTGTTCTTCCACTGAGTTGTCACTGACGACGATTATGCTAGTTTTTGCCCTGGTTCACTCACACTCACATTCATGTGCTTTAAATGCTTACTCAGCTTCTAGCAGTGATTGTATTTGTGTTGGCGGGGGGCAGGGTGCACACTACCAGAATTGCGCAAGGAGCTGCTCACTTACAGTGTTTAGTTTTGTTCATACTTAACTCGCTGATGTTTTTCTGGAAACCTAAAATAAGCATAATATTTTTCAGAAAATGTTGGCAACAGATGGTCATCTCTTTAGACTCTTTATTGTTATAAAACTAAAATTGTCAGCTCGAACAGTGAGTAGGCTCATTATTTAAAATAAATGGTTTGGGATAGCATGAAATGTTGGTCTACTTCCTGCAGTTCACAATGTGGGTGCTCAGCAGACCACAGAAGAAGATGGCCTTGAAGGGTAGAAAGACGCTTTCTATCTACTTCCAGTATTGTCTGGCCTGGTTTTCCCAGAATCAAAATATATGCTGACCCAACTGAAGCCCTAAGAAAGTCACAGCTGAATCAGATGATTATTCCAACACCCAATAGGTTGGGGTGGGGTGCTGGTGGGGAAGGAATGCAGGAGTCTAGGAACACTCCTTGTACTGCACAGATGCCATGCTGCCTGGGTCATTGTGAGCTGTGGGTGGAGGATAGGAGTGGATGGCTAGTGTCCTCCAAGGACACTCATTAGGTCATCTTGAGCATATACCAGCTTCTTCATGCTCCTAATGTGCTCATTCTGTCTCCTTTTCCATCTTCTCTCATTTACCAATTGGCTTTCTGGGCTTTTACTTGCCCCCATTTCCCAAGCTATCCTCTTTGCTTAAGGAAATCAACTTGACCCCTTTAGACTTCAAAATGTAGTACTTTGGTTTTCATGGATATAGACAGCATCTGATCTGCCCAGTTACTGCTTGTTCTGCCCAGAAGGGTAGTGGTGAGAGTGCTTTGGTCCCAAGAATGGGGTTTGGAACAGTGAAAGGCTTCCAATCTGTTTCTTTTTCCTTAAAATGTGTCTGAAATTATTCATGTCTCAACTTGTAGGAGACAATTTCCTTTCCAATATTCCCAACTGGGCCACAAAAGAAATTTGTCTTCCTTATGTACTTTGACTTTGACCTGATTTCTAACTAAATGGTATCTTCTTATATTAAGAGAATTTCTCCCCTTTCCCTGACCTGTTGATGTTATAAACTTTCTTGGATTAACTATTAATAAAGGGCATCATGCCCAGATTGCTTCATTCTGATCCCAAAATCCAGTGTGTCTAAGAGAGGGAGAGGAACCTCAATTCACCCCACTACACTACCTTATCAACATAGGCCAGTATTTCTTAGCACCGATGTTTACTTAAAGGTGAAGAGTTCAGGCAGAAAAAGATAGACAATGATAAAGTACAACTGTCTACTACTCAAAGCAAATATTATCTACCCAGTGAATATAAGTACATAAGGTCAAAGACTCACCTGCATTTTTAATAAGAACAGTAGTTGCCACAACTACCTCCCTACCTATGCATTTGTAGCTAATAATGATGACAAGTTTCTCAGTACACTTTTGTAGGAGATAAAAAGCCAATAATTGCTCTGTCAGCACACAGACATAGTAATATGGTCATCACTTAGCATAGGGTCTTGTGTCGAGTAGCCATTCAAGAAATACTTGTTGAATGTATGAAAATCAGAGTATTTTGCTGGAGTAATTATGTCTTCAGTTTTTTTTCACAGTCCTGAAAGTACTACATCCAATGAGTGGAGTCAGCTAGTGAGTATGTTGACAGGTTGAAGATATTCGTGACCCACCTTCATTTAGTTAAACCACACAATGAATTTTTTGGAATCTCACATGTGTATAGAATGTGAAAAGTGGAGAAAATACTGTATGGATCCAAACTGTTCAAAGTGAAAGACATGAATAATCTTGCCAAAATGGAAAAATTATGGGGAAAACACTTAAAAGAAGGCAGTTGTCATTTTCTTAGCTATATTACAATATATACTAAAGCCTTCTGTATGGAGAAGAAATGGATGTAAGACTGTTAGTGATCTTCTGGGGTTAGTAGATAATGGGAAAAATAGAAAAGAGTAGAGCACATTCCAGGTCATCCATATATGACCAAGAAACCTAAATTTGCAATTCAATCTTAAGGGGAAGATAGGTTTGACTGAGCCTGCCCCTTTTCAAAATCACTCAGGGAACAGGTAGTTCTGTATCAAACATCTGTTGCTACAACCCCTGCTTTATATGTTACTTGCAACACATAGCCAGATACAACCTTTTTTTTTTTTTTTTAAAGTGTTTAAAATTTACCTCTGTTGAGACTAAGGAAATTGCCAAAAGGAAATCAATCTGATTTGTGATTGTTGCAACTCACCATATCAACATAAATCATACCCCTAGCACATAGATAATTTAGGCTGAAATATTAGTAAAAACTATTAAGGATGCCATTTTATAAACAACAGAAATTTATTTTCCACAGTTCTGGAGACTAGGAAGTGCAAGATCAAGGCGCTGGCAGATTCCATGTCTAGTGAGGGCCACTTCCAGCTGGTAGAAGGCTGTCTTCTCCCTGTAACCTTACGTGTCAGAAGGGGCAAAGGAGCTCTCTGGAATCTCTTTTATGAGGGTACTAATCCCATTCGTGAGGGTTCCATCTTCATGACCTAATCACCTCTCACCATCACATCGAGTTTTAGGATTTAACATAGGAATTTTGGGTGGACACAAACATTTAATCTATAGCAGATGCCCTGACATAGATTATTGACCATTAAGAATTGCTGCTTTCTCAACTCACATTCTACTCTAGGAGTCAGTTCCAATAAATAAATGGCATTGGATTTCAAAGTTGGCTTCAGTCATATTTGTTGAGCCTCAGTTGAGGAGTTAGGTCATACAAAAACTAATTTTCAGGGGCGCCTGGGTGGCTCAGTTGTTAAGCATCTGCCTTCAGCTCAGGTCATGATCCCAGGGTCCTGGGATTGAGCCCCGCATCCGGCTCCCTTCTCAGTGGGAAGCCTGCTTCTCCCTCTCCCATTCCCCCTGCTGGTGTTCCCTCTCTGTCTCTCTCTCTGTCCAATAAATTAATTAAATCTTTAAAAAATAGTAATAATTTTCAGAAAATAAACCTTAAATTACCTTCTCCACTCAGTTACAACACGAGAATTAAATCTTCTCTAGGAACCATGAATCTAGAGAAGGTGGTTCCTGACTTATTAATTTTGGGGTGTTGGTGGGTAGTAAGCTGCAGGGAACATAAGAAGAAAGGAGTATTTAGAGGACCTTGTCATGCCCATGGTGATGTTACCTAGGGGTGTTATGAATGTGTAAAATATAAATGGTCAGATGAAGCATGAATAGAGAAAAGTCATCATCAAACCCAGGGAATTTGGGAGCATATATGTCAAGAGAAACAGTAAGACAAAGAAATGATAGAATAAAAAAAAAAAAAGAGTTTGTTAAACAAAAGAGGTAAAAAAAAGGAAAAAAAAAGAGATAGGAGAGAGGTAGGATCAGATAAGAAAGTAGTTTGTTCATTTGTTCCTTGAACTACGCCGTGTCAAGCTCTATATTAGATGTTCAGTGAAGTTAGTGCACTCAAAGTTATGGTCTCTATCCACAAATCTTTGGGTGAGTCTTTCATTTGGGATCCTGCTTAGGTCATCTCTTAAATGCCAGCTTTGGCAATGTATTAGGGTCACAAGACCTGTTTCTTTCAAGACACAAAGTGCCTGTAGGTCACTGTACAAGCATTTTTTAAAGATGACTTGACAACAGTAATTGTATTTGTGACATTGTTTCTGGAGTCATTAGACTTCTCTTTTGTTGTACTTGTAGCTGTTTATTTTTTATACCCCCTTGAGGACTCATCACATAAGGAACTAGAAGAAAATTTTCTCTAGTACAGTACAGCATCTAGTGGGAGTTCTGCTCATACAGCTCTGAGACAGCCTTGCAGAAAGAATCTCCTTAGTTGGAAAAAAAAAATCTTATACCAAATAAGAAAAAAGATACATACATTCATTCAAGATTTGAGTGTTCAGATCTTTCTGGAAAATTTGATCCTCTTGAGGTCCTACTATTGCTGACTTTAATAATTCTAGGAAGTTGGAAGGCTAGTCAGAGACATACGGTAAAAAACAAATACTGTACTTTAAAGTCTTGCCCTTTCTTCCATTCTTTTAAGTTTTTTTTTTTCTTCTCCAAGCAAATCAGAATGGTACTCTGCTTAAAAATAAATTAGCATGTTGAAGAGTAGTTCTTGGAAAAATTCAGTAAATCCAGAGAATTGGTGGTGTTATCTGGGCAGTTGGCCAGTCACCCTTATGTTATCTAGACTCACACTGCATGCAGTAATAACACCAGATGGTCCATTTGCCCATCTGTCTAGAGCCACTCAAATTCTTTCCAAAGAGAAACATTTGGGGATTCCCAAGCTTGATATGCCAAAAGACAAAATGTGAAATACAAGTGGAAAATAGGAAGAATGAAAAGTTCCCGTAAGGGTGCATTTTTTGAAGTCATCAAAAATTAATGAGAGTTTGCATTGTGATTAAATTGCTAGTATCCCTTTGGGTTACCAGTGAATATTGACCCATCCTCGTTCTGTTCACTCTGTGCTCCTCCATTGAGTAGTGAGTGTCGACCCCTAGCTTACCACAGCTTCAGCCAGCAGCAGGCACTGAGGATACTCAAACTGTAGGCTCACTCGTGTCTAGCTTCTGGTCTTCATTAGCTCTTGACCAAGGATGGTGACATATTACCTCTTTAATCCTTGTATCTGATGGGCCCAGTGTGCCCCAAGTTGCAGGCTCCCAAGTTTGGAGTTTCCCAGGCACAGAGTAGCTTCTGTTCTGGTTTCCTATTTTGTCTGCGAGGTTTTTTTGTGTTTTTTTTTTTGTTGTTTGTTTGTTTTTAAATAAGATTAGTTTGCCTTTTATCAGTTAAGCCCTAATGGACCTTGACTCTAATCTTTCACAGCTTTCAGCTCTCTGCCCCTCTTTACCGAAGCCTGCTTACCTCAGTCATTAGGGAAGGGATGATGAGGCCATTCTAGACTCCTATGGTTTTTTGCGGTGTCCCATGGGTGAGAGTTTATAAACAGCAGACTTCTGATGGGCAAATCTGAAAGCGCTGAAGTAGAAGCTCCTTCTAGGATTACCAGATGAAGGGACAGCCCCTTTATAGTCCCACCCTCTGTTTAGAAAGCACACAGGGCAGTTTACAGGATTGAAGATTTTCCTCATTGTGCACACTATGCTTCACTTTCCTGTTTAAGGACGCATTCTTGAATTTTACCCCTAGACTTCCACATTATTCTCCTGATTCCCCAATTTTGGCTCATTTCTTCTGGAACAGTGCTTTAGGAGTTAAAACTGCTAGTGGTGACACCCTGTTTGGCATGCAGCAAGCCCTATTTCCTCCTCTTATTCTTATCCTCAAAGGTAGCCTCCTTCATAGGGTCCCTTGTCAGCAACCTGTGGGCACAGACACAATTGTACTGGTTGAAGAAAAATTAACACTGAATCGGGCAAGCTAAATGGAAAAAATTGTAAAAAGTTAATAGTTGGACTAAACTACCATTAATTTTCCCAAAGTATGCTAGCGTCCATAATTCTAAGTATAAAACTGTATTCTTGGGGCAGCTGGGTGGCCCAGTCAGTTAAGCATCTGACTCTTGATTTCGGCTCAGGTCATGATCTCAGAGTCCTGGGATTGAGTCCTGTGTCTGTCTCTGCCCTCAGTGGGGAATTGGCTTGAGGATTCTCTCTCTCTTTCCCCCTCTGCTCCCCTGCCTCTCTCAAATAAATAAATAAATAAATAAATAAATATTAAAAATCTGTATTAAAAGAAATGGACGAAGATGGGCTCCATGCTGGGTGTGGAACCTGCTTTAAAAAAAAAAAAAAGGAATGGATGAAGATGATTTGTGGTTAAAAAAAAAAAGAAAGAAAAAGAAAAAAAAGAAAAAAATCGCACCTAAATTTGGGATGTTTAATTCAAAGGTTGTTAGGTTTAAAAAGAGACCTCATTCAAAGGGATTAACAAAAACAGAATTTTTGGGGTACAGAGGACAGAGAGATGAGGACAAATAGGTTATTGACATTGAATTGTAGGTGGAAATGTTAAAGATTAGTTACAAATGTATATCCAGCCCTGGAGTGCTCCTGGATTTCTGTGAATAACAACACAAAATATCTAAAATGGCAAATGCAAAGTAATTTAAATTTCAGGACTCACTAAGCTGTGGTTTAGAGAAAGCCAGCATCAAGACTTGGATAAGAGTCTTGGCATGAAATCTAGCATTGCCACAGAAAATATGGCCAGATTTGGCAAGTGGCTGTTCTCACGTGAATGGAAAGAAATTAAATGTAAAGCTGATCTGAGGGCTTCAGAATTTAAGATGTCTGATTGTAGGTGATCCCTTGAAGAGAGAGGGTAGGGAATGTATAGATAGGAGATTCTGAATCTGTTCTCTTTGTTTGAAAATTTTCCTACTAAATGCACATACTGTGAGGCGCCTGGATGGCTCAGTTGGTTGAGCATCTGACTCTTCGTTTCGGCTCAGGTCATGATCTGGATTCTACTTGAGATCCTCTCCCTGTCCCTTTACCCCCTCCCCACTCTCACTCTCTCTCTGAAATAAATAAATAAATAAAATCTTAAAAAAACTACATGTACTGTATCCTCTCTGTGACAGTTATTACTGAACATTTTAAAGCCTACATTCTAATGGTAGCTCTCTTTGCATAGCTTATACTATTTCCTTATAAGAACCTTTTGATAAATGAGATGTTAGGATCCCAGAAGGAGAGAAAAGCCTCCCTCAAGTGGTCAAATTGAACATAATAAGGGGACAGTTTTCATAAGCTTGGACAGATCTAGTGAACCAACAAACAATCATAAAGTCCCCAAATTCTAATCTCAGTTCAGAGGCATTACCACTTGGGCCTGAGGTGGCACAGAGAAGAAATGGTATTAGGAGAGTCTGATAAGACCTGGCCATGTAGACTAGAGGTGGCTGGAAATGATCTGTGGCCTTAGAGGGATGCAGCTGCTGCCAAAACCCTGATGAGATTAAGGAAGAATCTGGGGATGGAAAGGAAAAGAGGTATTCCATCTTCCCTTCTTTTGGTTTCAAGTTGGTTCCCTCCACTGGTCAAAACCAATACAGGTCAATGGTGCTCTCAAGACACAGTCCATAGAGGTCAGCCTCCCAGGGCACAGAGCAGGGCCGAAAGGTAGAAGGATTAGAGTCCATGCATTTTTTTTAAACCAATCTTAACTTAACCTCATACTATTCACACTAGTACTTTCAGATTTCAATAAATATTTGTTAATTGGTTAAAATTCATCTCTCTTGCTCTATTCCCATTGCTATTTCTCTGTTTCAGTTCCTTATTACTTCTTCATTGGGGCAATCATCTAACTTACCTCATTAACAGCCTCTGGCCCAGTTCTAATCATGCCCCTCCCTTGCTGTGAGTGTGTCCCCATTGCCTACTCGCTAATGGCCCAAATCATATAGACTTTCTTTAAATTGTATGTTATATCTTTGTATCTAGAGACCATGTGCCTAGAGCTAAAATTTTATTGAACAGAACTAATTTATGCATATTGTAATCCTTTAGTGAGGGAGCCATGTTTTTTCTGCAGGAAGGAGATTTCTCTTAAACAATGGCCAGTAGGTTTCCAGTGGTGTAAAATTGGATAACTTCTCCAAGCTTGGTTCAGTGGAAAGTATATTCTGTTTGAACCACTCATTCGTTCACCCATTTGTTCATTTATTCAGTAAAGATTCATCCGATACCACCTGTCAGATAGTGTTAGGTACTATGGGTATAAAATGCTTATCAACTAGCTTATCCTGTAGCAAGAGATAGAGCTGAGTGAATCAATGGCTGCAGCACGGGTACTACTGGGTGCTAAGGAAGGCTTATGCTCAGGGTGAATACTAGTGCATGAAAACAGCTGCTCCCCTTGAGGAGGGGAAAGCATAGAGATGTAAAGATGGCCAAGCTCATATTTTAAAAACAAGTACACTGAAAATCCACTGCAGAAAAACTGAGATAATCTATAGGATTCGGATAATGTATAGGATTCAAGAGCATGCCACAATGAGGAATCACAGGTGGTTCAGTATGGACACAGAGAGCAAAGGCCATACATGACAAGCCCAGAGCTAATATAATACTCAGTGGTGAAAACCTGAAAGCTTTTCCTCTAAGATGGGAACAGAACAGGGATGTTTAGTCTCGCTACTTTTATTTGACATTATACTGGAAGTCTTAGAGAAATTAAACAAGAAAAAGAAATGAAACCTATCCAAATCAGAAATGAAGAAGTAAAATTGTGTCTTTTTGCAGATGATCGATATAGAAACTCTAAAGACTCCACTAAAAATCTATTAGAACTAATAAATGAATTCAGTAATGTTGTAAGATACAAAGTCTATATACAAAAATTAGTTGTGTTTCTATATACTAACAGTGATCTACTAGAGAAATGAAGAAAAACAATCCTATTTACAATAGCATGAACAAATATTTGGGAATTAACATGATATAGCACATGAATAAAAAAAGGATAAGAACCATATGATCATTTCAATAGATGCAGAAAAAGCATTTGTAAAGTACAACAGCCATTCATGATAAAAACCCTCAGCAAAGTAGGTTTAGAGGGAACATACCTCAACATAATAAAGGCCAATTAATTAATCCAATAAAAAATGGACAGAGGAACTGAAAAACATTTTTCCAAAGGAAACTTGCAAATGGCCAACAGGTCCATGAAAAGGTGCTCAACATCACCTTGGATATTACCCTTTAGCATCGTTCATCATTAGGGAAATGCAGATCAAAACCACGACGAGGTATCATGTCACCCTTGTTAGAATGGTTATCATCGAAAAGACAAAAGAGTTAACAAGTATTGGTGAGGATGTGGAGAAAAGGGAGCCCTTGTGCACATTTGTGGGGATGTTTATTTGGACGCCACTATGGAAAACGGTATGGGAGTATTTTAAAAAATTAAAAATACAACTACCATATGACCCAGCAATCCCAGTTCTGAAGATATATCCAAAGGAAATGAAATCCCTATTGTAAAGAGGTATCTGCATTCCCATGTTCATTGCAGCATTATTCACAATAGCCAAGATATGGAAAGAACCTAAGTTTCTACCAATGATGAATAAAGAAGATGTGGTATATGTATACAGGAGATGTGGTATATGTATACATGTCGCCTTTGGCAACATGGATGGACCTTGAGGGCATTATGCTAAGTGAGATAAGTCAGACAGAGAAAGATAAATACTGTACAATATTACTTTTATGTGGAATTTAAAGGGGCCAGGCTCATATAAACAAAGACTAGAATGGTAGTTACAAGGGGCTGGGGGATGGGAGAAGTGGGGAGCTGTTGATCAAAGAGTACAAACTTCCAGTTAAAAGATGAATAAGTTCTGGGGATCTAATGTCCAGCATGGTGATTATAGTTAAGAATACTATATTATATACTTGGCTTAGAACATCTTAAATGTTCTCATCACAAAAAAAGAAATGGTAAAGTTTGTGACATGTGAGAGGTTTTAGCTAACACTGTAATAGTAGTCTTTGCAATATATAAGTGTATCAAATCAACACATTGCATACCTTAAACTTACACAAAGTTATATGTCAATTATATCTCAACAAAGCTGAGAAAAAATAAATATAAATAAAAAATTACATTCCTCAGTCACACTAATTACACACATACACACAGAAACGCAGTCATATGGCAAGATGCTCAAATTTAAACATAGTGAAAGAAATACGAAATTAAAATGTGGAAGATGGATAAAAATAGTTGATGTTTGGTAAAATCCCGGTTTGATTAGGGATGTAGAGGCAAGAGATTTTGAATCAAGCAGATAGTAAGTGTCAGGGCTTCATACTGAGAGGCTTCATTGGTGAGAAGATGTAGAAAAATCATAGAGTCTGTCAAAACGTCCATATAGTGGCGAGGGTAGATTACCCAACTTACCCTCTGACTGTTTTTAGAGCAGCTTTGGTACACTGGCTCTCAAGTTTTGTATCAGTCACATCCATGAGTCACTTATCCAAGACACACACGCACACACACTGTACACACAGGTGAGTGCACACACAGGTGTATGTGCATTTAAGACATTTAAGGCATCTTTGAGTGGTTTAGCAGTTAGCTCTAAAGCCCTGTCCCCTGGGTGCAAACCCTGGCTGTATCTTTAACTATGTGATCTTAGCCATATCGCCTAATTGTTCAAGGCCTCTTTCCCCACTTGTAAAATGGAGATAATGATATACCTACACATAGGATTTGGTGAAGAGTAAATCAGTTGACACGTATAATACTTAAAGCTGGTCTGGCACAAAGAAAACACTTAACCAACGATCATCATCATCATCATTAGCTCTATAATTAAAAGATTAAAATGCATAAAAATATTAACATTGATTAGCTATGGATAATGGGGTTATATAATGAGGTTAGAATTTATGGTTAGGTGTAGTGGTGACTACATGGAGGCAGTGCAGCCACCTTGGGACTCTTCTAGCAACATCTTCCAGAAATCTCTGGTGTAAGACTTTACGAGCAACACTGTGATCGATTCTCCAGGCCAGAGAGGGAAATTCTTTCATGCTGCCTGTCTCTCAGACTTGTTTTCCAATCACTTTTCCTAATTCTACTTTCCTTTCCTCCCTCCCTCTACTCCCTCCCTTCTTTCCTCGCTTTTCCTCCCAATCAAGGCTAAAGAAATAAGAACTAATTATTAAGTCATTGAACCTTCCCTTCTTGGCATTGTCTAAATTTGGGAAGTTCTTGTAACAGCATATACAGGTATGTGTATGTGTGTCCATGTGTCCGTGTGTCCGTGTGTGTGTGTGTGTGTGTGTGTGTGTGTGTCTGTGAATTCATCTCTGGGCAGTTTTAGGGGGAAACTACTGCTTTTGGTCAGAAAGACTGGGGAAAGAGTCAAGTACAGATTTCTCTGTTCCGATACTTTGAAAAAAATCATCCTCCATTGTGGCAAATTAAAATCCTGCCGTCAAAGTGTTGGAATTTAAAAAAATTTTTAAATAAAAGACTTTTTAAAAATTGGGACAAGGGGTTAAGTTGTAACAGATAAGTTCGGAGAACGTACTATACATACTGTATACTATATCATATATATATTTAGTTCATACGTATAATCTGTGTACTAATATGCTACACTTCTCATGAACCTCTGAGAGTGTCCTGCTCACTCTGAAGCCAGAGTCATAGCGTCTCTCTACCAGCAGTAAAATGCATGTAATAAGAATTTACATTTACAAAGAGGAAGAAGGGAAAATGCATTAGTACTCTGCTGTTTCAAAAGGCATTTGATCAGATGAATGATTCTCATCTGTCACAAAAAGCTTTCTTATAGAGAAAAAAAATCTCACTATGTTCCTAACAGTAAAATGGCCGATTCTCATTTCCTGTCTAATGAATTATTTACATACTCTTCCCAAGGCCATTTATACTCAATCTACTGTTAGGCAATGCTCCAGAAGACAGTGCGCTCGTTTGTAAGAGAATCTCCTCTGAATTCAATATATTCTCTTCATTTAGTCTGTGAAAATGTTGGTGTCCTCCGCCTCAGACATGAAGATCCATGTTGTGATACATCTGTTCTACTAACATCACAGAGCAACGGGGCTAGTGAATTTTCTGCTGATCAATGGAAATAGACCAAATAGATAATTCAGGACCAAGTAAGAAAGAGCCGTTGTTGCTCTAAGGCATGGCCCAGCCCCTTATCCAGAAAGATCTATCCTTGAGTCCTGTTGCCGTTTCCCGACACTCCCCCCACATTCCTACTGTGACCAGCTCGTCCAGGTGCAAGCACTTCTTATCTAGCACATGTTCGGGGCAGTTTGCAGGAGGGGGCTGCCTTTAAACTGAGGATGGTGCTTTAAATATCTTGGGAAATCTTCCTAGTGAGAAATTGGTTATTATTTTTAGGCTTCCTTCTTTCCAAAGACATGTATTGAAAATACCTAGCTCTTGCATATATAGAGTAGCGAGTCTTCCTCTCACAGGAAAGCCCTGTTCTTGCTCCACATGGCATGTAGGAAGAAAAATGTATCTTGAAGGCTCTGCAGACGCCTCCAGTGCTCTGCTCTTTATTATAGACATAGACCAGGAGCCTTAGCGTGGGGGTAGTGGTGGCTCCTGGTCTCCAGCCAGAGGTCCCGGCGCGACAAGAGTAAACAGAAGTGAAATGGAGACCAGCTGACTTTCGGGTTGCTCAAGATGCATTGTTTCTTATTTCATGTCGCTGGCGGAGTTAATTTCCCCATTAACACATCAGCGGGAGTAATCATTTGTGATGACTTTCTTGATTTTACAGCAACGTGTCACATCCAGTTATCAATCTGATACTAGCTTTGAAATAAAACGCATCTTTATGGAGGGCATAGATGTGATGATGAAAGTAGCAGAGAAATGGGCAACAGCACGAAGGCTTTGGTGGATTAACACGTTGCAACAAGGAGTTCTAGGTGTGAGTCATTAAACTTTGTTACAAGTCGTTCCTTTTCTTGAGTGGTAAAGTTGGCCACATTTTAATGTGGCTTGGAATGGCTGCGGTCTCCTAAGCAATTCATCTGAAAATTTAGCATGTTGTTAAAAAAAAAAAAGACCCTTAAATTATTAATCCAGTGGCTTTATATCACTGAATATTTTTGAATTTTAATTATCCAAGTGCCATGACTATAGCTATAAAGTTTCTCTTCTTATTCTCAATGAATTGAAAAAGTTACAAAATTCTTATTTTGGAGCTTCTTGGAATTTCTAAGATATCTTTAGAGGTAAATTATTTTTTTCTTATTTTTAAGTTGTGATGCAGTACAGTTGCACATCTTTGTTATACAGTTCTAGGAATCTTACCACATGTGTAGATTCCTATGACTACCATCATAATCAGAATCAGAAACACTCCTATCACCACTGAAAACCCCTTCATGCAGCCAGAGTCAAACACTCCTCCACCCAAACCCCAGGCAGCCATTGATCTGTTTCCCATCCTTGTAGCTTTGCCTTTTTCTGAATGCCTTATGTGATATATATATTTAGTTATACATTGTGTCATTATACATGATATATTATTGTATATAATATATGCTATATATTATTTGATTGTATAAGAGGTTATATATTGTATAATTATATATTTTATATATTGTATGATGACATGTACATATAATATATAGCCCTTTTATAATATATAGCATATAGTAATATATAACCTATAATGTGTAATAATTATATATAGAGAGAGAATCATGCAATATACAACCTTTTGAGACTGGCTTCTTTCACTCAGCGCTTATCCAAGTTGTGTGCATCAGTAGTTCTACCATTTTACTGCTGAGTAGTAACCTACATGGATGGGTGTACCATACTTGATTCAGGCTCTTACCGATGGGCATTTGAGTTGTTTCTTTTTTTTTTTTTTT
>NW_024423319.1:94796516-94829403 GCF_017311325.1 Ursus maritimus
GCAACGTGTCACATCCAGTTATCAATCTGATACTAGCTTTGAAATAAAACGCATCTTTATGGAGGGCATAGATGTGATGATGAAAGTAGCAGAGAAATGGGCAACAGCACGAAGGCTTTGGTGGATTAACACGTTGCAACAAGGAGTTCTAGGTGTGAGTCATTAAACTTTGTTACAAGTCGTTCCTTTTCTTGAGTGGTAAAGTTGGCCACATTTTAATGTGGCTTGGAATGGCTGCGGTCTCCTAAGCAATTCATCTGAAAATTTAGCATGTTGTTAAAAAAAAAAAAGACCCTTAAATTATTAATCCAGTGGCTTTATATCACTGAATATTTTTGAATTTTAATTATCCAAGTGCCATGACTATAGCTATAAAGTTTCTCTTCTTATTCTCAATGAATTGAAAAAGTTACAAAATTCTTATTTTGGAGCTTCTTGGAATTTCTAAGATATCTTTAGAGGTAAATTATTTTTTTCTTATTTTTAAGTTGTGATGCAGTACAGTTGCACATCTTTGTTATACAGTTCTAGGAATCTTACCACATGTGTAGATTCCTATGACTACCATCATAATCAGAATCAGAAACACTCCTATCACCACTGAAAACCCCTTCATGCAGCCAGAGTCAAACACTCCTCCACCCAAACCCCAGGCAGCCATTGATCTGTTTCCCATCCTTGTAGCTTTGCCTTTTTCTGAATGCCTTATGTGATATATATATTTAGTTATACATTGTGTCATTATACATGATATATTATTGTATATAATATATGCTATATATTATTTGATTGTATAAGAGGTTATATATTGTATAATTATATATTTTATATATTGTATGATGACATGTACATATAATATATAGCCCTTTTATAATATATAGCATATAGTAATATATAACCTATAATGTGTAATAATTATATATAGAGAGAGAATCATGCAATATACAACCTTTTGAGACTGGCTTCTTTCACTCAGCGCTTATCCAAGTTGTGTGCATCAGTAGTTCTACCATTTTACTGCTGAGTAGTAACCTACATGGATGGGTGTACCATACTTGATTCAGGCTCTTACCGATGGGCATTTGAGTTGTTTCTTTTTTTTTTTTTTTCTTTTTTTGGTATAATAAATGAACCTGCTGCAGTAGACAGACTAACACCATGGCCCCTAATGATTTGCACCCACATATAATCCACAGGCCTTGAGTGTGGTAGAGATTTATGAATGTGATGAGATATCAATTCTGTGATTGGGTTATCTTATACCGCACCGCTTACTCTAAGAAAAGGAGATTATAACTGAGGACTTCAGAGGGGAGGGGGGTGGGGGAATGGGATAGGCTGGTGATGGGTTGTAAGGAGGGCACGTATTGCATGGTGCACTGGGTGTTATACACAACTAATGAATCATCGAGCCTTACATCGGAAACCGGGGATGTACTGTATGGTGACTAACGTAATATAATAAAAAATCATTAAAATAAAAAAAAAAAAGAGATTATTCTTAGCGGTTGTATTAGTCTGCTCAGGCTTCTGTAACAGAATACCACTGACTGGGTAGCTTAAACAACAGAAATTGACAGTTCCACAAGCTAGAAATCCAAGATCAGCATGCCCCTGGGATTGCTTTCTATTGGGGCATCTCTTCCTGCTTGCACACCTTGCCGTGGTTTCCACATGTCCTTTTTCCTCTGAGTTACGCTCTTCTCATGGCTCTTCCTCTTCTTATAAGGGCGCCAATTCTATTGGATTAAGACTCCACTCTTATGAATTGTTTAAACATAATCGCTTCCTTAAAGGCCTTATCTGCAAATAAGTCACATTAGGAGTGAGAGCTTCAACATATGAATGGGGGAGCAGAATTCAGTTCATAACTGGGTCTGACCTAATCAATTGAACCCTTTAAAAGGGATGGGGCTCTTCCTGGTCAACAAGATTCAAAGAGTGAGAGGGATTTAATATAAGAGAGACTCTTCATTGTCGGCTTTGAAGATGGAGGGGAGACACTGGCAAGGTATATAGTCAGTCTCTAGGAGCCGAGAATGGCCACAGCCAGGAAAGAAACAGAGACTCAGTCTTAAACTGCAAGAAACTGAATTCTACCTCAATCTGATAAGCTGAGAAGATTATCCTGTGCCCTAGATAAGAACACAGCCTGACCAATATCTTGATTTTAGTCTCATGTGATTGTGAGCAGGGAACCCAGACATATAGCATCTGGACTTCTGACCAGCAGAACATGAGCTAATAAATGGATGGCATTTTAAGCTGTTCAGTTTGCGGTAACTTGTTATAGAGAAATTAAAAATTAATATATTTTGGTACGTGGAAATGATTCAGAGATCTATGCTTTTGCCAGTAACACTTTGCCTTGATTACTTTAGCTTTATACTATATTATAAATTGGGAGTCCTCTAGCTTTGTTCTTACTCTTCAGAATTGTTTT
Organism: Ursus maritimus; assembly: GCF_017311325.1. Taxonomy (NCBI): domain Eukaryota; kingdom Metazoa; phylum Chordata; class Mammalia; order Carnivora; family Ursidae; genus Ursus; species Ursus maritimus. The sequence goes on from NW_024423319.1 coordinate 94,798,960, forward strand.
GTCTGTTCTAGTTCTTTTGCCTTCTACAAATTTCAGAATCAGTTTGTGGATTTCTTAAGACAAACTTACTGAGATTTTTATTGGGATTGCATTAAATTTTTAGATCGTGTTAAAACAGTGGCATTTTAACTATATTAAGTCTTCCAATCCATGAACATGGATTGTTTCTCTAATTATTTGTATCATCTTTGGTTTCTTTCACCAGTGTTTTGCAGTTTTCACATACAGATCCTGTGCATATTTTGTTAGATTTGTACTTAAGAACTTCATTTTTTGGTGCTGCTACTGATTTCTTAATTTTTTTTTATTATGATATGTAAGTCACCATACAGTACATCCTTAGTTTTTGATGTAGTGTTCCATACTTCATTGTTTGCGTATAACACCCAGTGCTCCTTGCAATATGTGCCCTCCTTAATACCCATCACCGGGCTAGCCCATCCCGCCACCCTCCTCCCCTCTAAAACCCTCAGTTGGTTTCCTGGAGTCCATAGACTCCCATGGTTCGTCTCCCCGTCTGTTTTCCACCACCTTCATTTTTCCCTTCCTTCTCCTAATGATCTCCCTGCTATTCCTTATGTTCCACAAATAAGTGATTTCTTAATTTAAAAATGAAATTGTTTTATTGCCGGCATGTAAGCAAGAAATTGACTATTGTATACTCACCTTGTTTCTGAGACCTTGCTAAATTGGTTTATAGTTCCAAAAGTTGTGTTGTTTCATTTTTCGTATTTTATATGTAAACAATCATGTCACTTGCAAATATATTTTTATTTTTTTCCAACAGTACACTTTTATTTCTTTTTCCTGCCTTATTGAACTAGCCACGGTTTATGTTGAATAGGAGTAGTGAGAAAGGATATCCATGTCTTGTTTCTAATTTTAATTTTTTTGGTCCATGGATTCAATTTAAGCCAGTAGTATTCTTGAGGAGTCCGTTCTTCCTAGCTGATCAACAAATATTCCTTATCTCTCTTTTTTTTTTCATATATTGAATGATCATATATGACTTGATCTGTTTCTGTGTTCTCTGTCCTAATCTATTGGTCTACTTTCTATCCAAGCACCAATATCCACACATTCTTAATCATCATAGCTTTATAATAAGCCTCAGTATCTAATCAGGCAATTTCTGCATCATGTTCTTCTCTAGGAAAGTTTTGACTTCCCTTACAATTTTTTCCATATGAATTTAAGTTGATTTATATATTCGGGTGCTCCCAGGTTGGCACCAAGACCCACTGCTTTCAGCTGGCTTCCCTGCACCTATGCCTGGGAAGAGTGCAGCACATTGGTGCCACCTGTTCTTGCGACCCAGGGGATCCTCAGACCACATTGTGACTTCTGGGATTCTACCCTGTTTTGCCACCTGAGCACCTTTGCCACATCCTCCATGGTAGTGGACTTCTAAAAGTTCCGATTTTGCACTCCACTGCTTCCAATACTTTGCAGTAGCCTCCATAAGCAGGCTTCCCCCCTGCCGCCTTACCCGTAGGCGTATCTCCTCCACGTCAACTCCGCACCTCCTACCTTCCAAAAGGTGGTCGCTTTTCTGCTTGTGGACTTGAAGTTTTTGTTCTCTCAGACCTCCAATTGATTTCTTGGGTGTTCAGAATGATTTGATAGCTATCTAGTTGTGTTCTAGGGACCTGACAACCTTAGGGTCCCCCTACTCCTCTGCTATCCTAACTCCTTCCCCTCTCCATATAAATTTTAGAATCAACTTTCCATATTCCACAGAAATGCTTTTGGAATTTTGACTGGGATTCCATTGACTCTGTAAAACAACTTGGGTGGAATTGATATATTGGCAGTATTGAATTTTTTAATTCGCACAAATGCATATCTGTCCATTTATTCGTTTTCTTAAATTTCTTACCTTCAGTCTTTATTGTGAAGGTGAGGGCTAGCAATGCAATGTTGAGCCACTGTGTAGAGCATCATCATTTCAAATGGAAATCTTTAAAAGTATCACTGTTCGGCAGATTAAAGAATTTCCTTTCTACTCGTCGTTTGCTAGTAGGATGTTTTCCTTTTGTTTTAATTTTATGGTGTAAAAAACTCTTAACATGAGATCTACCCCTTAAGAAAAAATTAAGTATAGAATATTTTCCCCTTTTTAGCCCCCTGTATATATGTTAAATTTTATCAAATGCTTTCCTTTACTAAAACGACTCTATGAATTTTCCATCTTGAAATACTGTAGTAATTTACATTATAACCACAGAGAATGCAGGAGGATATAAGGAGAACATTCACAGCAACATTGTGCTGACCTGTCAGGAGTGCAGTAGTGTTCAGGCTGGTTCGAATCTTGGGTGATGAAGGTTTAAGAATGTTTCAGCGTTAACTCCCTGGTAAAATGTACTCCCAACACTGGTTTATAGGAAGAAAGAGAGGTGGGCTGACGATAATGTAAATTCCAAGCTCCAAAACTGCAGGGAAGTCCAAAGAAGTGGGATCTGGGGAAAAGCCAAAAAGTATTCCGTGTAAAAAGGGTCTTTCTATACCTAATAAGCAAAGAGTTTAAAATATAAGTCTGTGCGGAACTTAAGCTGAGTCCCCATAGATTGATGAATTCTTACGACTGGCAGAGCTCATTCCTTTAAAGTTTCTCAAGTTTTGTACCTTCAGACAGGCCAGGTTTTATAGTTTCCTACTGCTAAAATAAACTAGTCTCTATTGACTTGCAATAATCATCTGGAAACTTCACACATACGAAGAAAGGAGACCTGTTCTTTGCTCAAAGCAGCTTTGGGCTTCAGCACTTTCTAGGTGTAGGTAAACTGACGTTAAAAGCAGGTGGAGTTCCAAGTATTGGAGATCTAAGAACCGAATACTAGGAAAAAGTGAGGGAACATTTAACTCTTTTTTTCTTTTTTAAGATTTTATTTATTTATTTGAGAGAGAGCTCATGAGAGAGCAGGAGCGGATGGGAAGGGCAGAGGGAGAGGGAGAAGTAGACTCCTCACTGAGCAGGGAGCCTGACGTGGGGGCTCGATTCCAGAACCCCAGGATCATGACCTGAGCCAAAGGCAGATGCTTAATCTACTGAGCCACCCAGGTGCCCCAGAACATTTCTCTTACAGCACTCCTAAAATAGCACATTTTCTCTAAGTCAATAAAAAAATGTAAACTAAGATCGATTAAAGCCCACTTTCTGAGCTTTACACTGTGTTAGGCAAATTTTCTACATCAGTTCTAACCCTTAACACAACTAGGAAAAATAGGCATTATCATTACTCGCATTTCATAGAGAAACTGAGTCATAGACTGGTTGTCCAAAGTTTTATAACTAGTCATGGTAAAACTAGAACCTGAAATTATTTATTTCTGATTCCAAATCTTGAATTATTTCCACTACACTGTTAGCTTAATATTTAATGATGTGATCAAAGAAAATGTGCCTAGTTTCACTTGACATATGTTTAAAAGTGCATTGAGAATCTCACATTGGGAGTGACCCATCCTTAGTATAGTTTTACATCAGCTGTTTTTCCAATTCTTCTTTCTTCTCTGGTATCTGTGCCTTTCAGTGTTGACAATGCTATGTGAAATTAGGTGCAGCTTAATCTTCTTTTTCACATAAATATTTAAAGTCTTGGATCCTGCTTGATGTACCTTTCCCTGAGTCATTTTCTTGCTGTCTTCTGAATACCCACAGTTAGAAATAAATGCCTCAAAATGCTAAAGCAGAGAAGAAATAAAATATTTGCAACTTCTAACTGCAGTCATTATATCAACAGGCATGACATATATTTGATCTTTCTCTGTTCTACAGAAAAACAAGAAATGAGATAGAAAAGTACTCAGAAAGAAAAGAGCATAGAAAAGGGAAGCAAAAGATACCAAGACTAAATATAATGGTTTCCCCTTTGGACCTTTGTGCTCACTCATGGATGAGAGAATTTTGGCAGTCCTGGTGACATGAGTTTACTATTACTTCCAAAATCTTTCAAATGTTATTTTTACCAAGGAGGAGAGATTTCTGGACTAGCAATTGTAAACAGACTTGATGACATAAGAGAATAAACTTGATTAAGTGTGATAATGTATGTAAACATTCATGTTATCCAGTAAGGATCTAATTAACAAATATTCCTATTTCTTTCTCGCCTTTATTTTAAAAAATTTATTTTCTCTAGAAGGTCTGATCTTGTACAGAAAGCACTATCTGGGGTGTTAGATAAATTTGTTCTCCTATCCTGATTCTACCTCCCCATAGCTATATGATACAGGGCAAGATACTTGTCAAAGCCTCAGTTTCTTCATCTGAAAAATGCTTTCATGGGGATATTATGAGGCCTACATATGACACGATATTTAGGGAAAATACATACTAAAATGTCTGTGATGGGATTATAATTATTCAGTGGGACACCTGTCAATAGGAAAATAGATTTCCAAGACACTAATTTACATTAAACAGTTTATGTAGGTCTCCATGAGAAAGTCTCCATGAAAGAGTCAGGATTTCATGAGAGACCCTGAACCAGCCAGGACTACCCAGCTAAGCCACTCTCAAATTCCTGACCTACAGACCCTGAGATAATAAATGTTTATTGCTTTAAGTCACTCGATTTTGGGGTAATTTGGTATACAGCAGTATATAATTCACACAAATCTTTTAAAAGCTGTAAGTAATGTTTCTGAATGCAATTGACTACAATTTGTGGATATGTTAAAGGTATCAGTGAAAGAACTAAAGGAGGAGATAGTTAAGCAATGGAGGTGTGAGGAATGGGATGATAATTTGAGAATATAGACAAGACCATTTTCAAAGATCTAGATTAAATCTCTTGCTATTGTTTATGCGCTGTATTTCAGTAGTCAAAGACAACTAGGAGCACACTTGTAGTCAAAGTCAGGTTTATTTAGTAGACTGCAGCAAATGAGAACATACCCCCATGGAATCTCAGTAATGGGGATTTAAGAGAGGCTGTTCATAGGTCTGGGCTTGTGCTTCATATTCCCAGGGAGATTATGGACTCTTTTTTTTTTTTCCTAAGATTTTATTTATTTATTTGAAAGAGAGAGGATGAGAGAGCACGGCGGGGGGGGCGGTCAGAGGGAGAAGCAGACTCCCTGCTCAGCAGGAAGCCCGATGCAGGACTCGATCTGGGATCTGAGACTGGAATCATGACCTGAGCTGAAAGCAGTCGCTTAACCAACTGAGCCCCCCAGACACCCAAGATTATGGACGCTTGTCCTGGATTGGATCTTGTCAAGAAGAAGGAACGGTTGAGCAATTAGATTTTCAGCAATCTTCGTTCAGCAGGTAGGATAATAATGCTGGCCTGGGAACATCATTGATAAGAAAGCAAACGTCACTCAGAAAAAGGGGTCATTAGTCCTATTTTCAGCCGTAGTGTGGCCTTGTGATAAATACTGTTCACGTGACCTTGTTCATGTCTCACTGGAAACTGCTTTACCAGTGGTGCTGGTTTTCACTTTCTCAAGAGTATATTGTGACACAACCATGAAAAGTTTTAAGAGCCGACATAGGTCCCCTGGGTTGGTGCACGCTTCTACCGACTTCTGATCAGTTGACAAATACTTGAAATAGTAAAGCAGGACAAGACCTTAGAAGTTGCTGTTTTATGAATGGGGAGCCTGGAGCTTAGAGAAATGGTGATTAGCTCAGGATCACCGAGGTAGTTCGTGCCAGAGGGAGGATTAGAACCTAGGTCTCTGACAGTTAGCCCAGGACCCCTTCACGTGAAACCAGGACCCTTTGCAGGAAACCATTCCCAGTGACTGGAGCACCAGGGCCAGGTGTGAAGTGTTTGCAAATGATTTGTTACTGATCTGAAGTGGTGCTCTATGCCCATTTACACACTGTAAAAATGACAAACGTATGGTTCAAATGATCTCTTCAGTCCCCTCTCTCAGCCCTACTGCTGTCCAACTTTATTATGAGTTCATTCTATATGGGTATATGTGTGCATTTGACTGTTCTACAAATGTAATAATATAGTAGTACACAATTGTTTTGCAATTTTCTTTCCCCCTAATTAATGATATATCTAAGAGATCGTTCTCTATCAGTATGCATAAAGCCTGGAAACACAGATGGCATTATTTTATTAATTTACAGAGTGAAGGTGTCCTTGATTATAGTCTATGTGCTTTTCTACATCTCCACACTTGATGTACACTCTATAAATAGATTTACCTTTTTTTCTTATGTTAAAAAATACCTAGCTAGCTATTTAACTAAGACGCATGTATTTTCATTCAGAAATTATCTTGAATAGTGAAGATATTGAGATACAAAATCAACATGCTGGGTATTGTTTATAAGAATTTGTAGGCTATTTTCCCCATGGGTCATGAGAAATATGAGAAAAAAATATGTATTTTGAATACTGCTTGTCTTTGTCCTTTGGACTGCTATTACAAAATACCACAGACTGAATAGCTTATAAACAACAGACATTTATTTCTCACGGTTTGGAAGGCTGCGAAGTGTAAGATCAAGGTGCCAACATGGCTGGGTGAGGGCCCTCTTCCAGGCTGCAGACTTCTGGTTGTATCCTCACCTGGTGGAATGAGTCTGGGACCTTGGTGGGGTCTCTTTTCTAAGCACTAACCCCATTCACAAGGGCTCCACCCTCATGGCCTAATTACCTCTCAAAGGCCCCACCTCCTAATACCATCCTGCGGGACATTAGGATTTCAACCTAGGACTCAACATTCAGACCACACCACTGCTGTATTACATCTTTCTGCCTTGTATAAACTTATCTCTGCATTTCCAATTCTTGATCTTCAAGGTACAGTTGACAAAATCCTGCTGATTATAAAGAAATATGATGATGAAATAGCAAGTATCAGATTGAGAAAGATACATAAAACATGATATCCTAGTCTTAATTTCCAAAGGCTTAAATGTTCCAATATTGAAGACAGGACCAGTGAGGGATTTTCCATTTGTCCCTTGAGAGCTTGTTATATCATTGCCGTGCTGGGTTTGAGTGAAGCAGTTTCTTAACCTGATCCTTCCTACCGTGGAATCATTTCATAGCCCTCCAGGCCTGTTTCATTTCATTTACATTCCTTTTCTGAACCTGGAAACAAGAGTAAAGCCTGCACAACCAAGTCTCTGTCTTTGGAATCCTGCTTTATGTCTTTATCTCATTTTTCTTGTTATTAATCCAAAATAGTTTGTCCTTCCGTATATTTCTGTATTTCTTCCAGGATGAGGGTTTCATAGAAAGAAATTCTTTGTATAGTTTTGTGGAATTAATTCCTTCATGGAATTCTAATACTTCTTTATTTCCTCCCGTATTTGGCTGTACGTTATGCTTCATTATAAAGCAATTAAACTTTAAAATGGAAAAAATACAGAAGTAGATAGCATAGTATTACTTCATTTAATTCAGGGTGTTTTAATGGCACCTTAAACATGGGCATTTCACAGTGACCACAATATGTGTTAAGTAAAAAAAATTGAAGTAGGAAGTTTTTGGTAAATATAACAAATGAACTTCTAGTCACAGCTACTTTTAATGTGTTCACTGGTCTATAAAACTATAACATGGCAACTGTGATTGGAAACCTGCTCTATTAAGAACAGTAAATTAAGAGTATTAAATTAGTTTCTCTTGGTTACCAAGATTAAGATAAAAAGTCAAAAGTGCATACTGCTCATATAGCTTTTTAATTAAACTGTCTACGATTATTGTGTGTCATAAAATGGCACGTGACAGGCTTTAATTTGCCTATGCCACTTTACGTAAAAGAAATTGCCATTGTGGAACATAAGAAATAGGAAGATCGGTAGAGAAGGAAGGGAAGAATGAAGGGGGGTAAACAGAAGGGGAAATGAAGCATGAGAGACTATGGATTCTGGGAAACAAACTGAGGGCTTCAGAGGGGAGGGGGGTGGGGGAATGGGATAGGCCGGTGATGGGTATTAAGGAGGGCACGTATTGCATGGTGCACTGGGCGTTATACGCAAACAATGAATCATGGAACATTGCATCAAAAACTGGGGATGTACTGTATGGTGACTAACATAACAATAAAAATTATATATATAAAAAAAGAAATTGCCTTTGTATTTGCTTTCACTAGGTAATCTCTATTCTTTGTTCCACATTTTTAAAGGAGTGTGTTCTAGAGTAGCAAGCAGGTCACTGAATGTTCAGTTGTAAAGGCTGTGCATCCATGCAGAAGTAGTCTACCCTGAATGACCATCAGTTGCTCATAAACAGACCAGTAACTAACTGGTGGGCACCAAGCAATCTGAGTTCAGACATTTCTCGAAGAAGTAAAATGCATTGATTACATTGAAATCATGATCTAACATACTGTAGACTAAGGGTTAATAGCTGACTGAATTTAGAGACACACCAGAGCTTTGATCATGGTTTCTCAATCTCAGCACCATGGATATTTCAGGCCAGGTCATTTTTTGTCATAGGGAGCTGTCTGGGGCATTGTAGGTGGTCTGGCAGCCTCCCTGGCTTCTATCCACTAGAATCACTGACTGCACTCCTCCTCAGTTGATACAACCTGTACGGTTTCGAGATTTTATCAAACGTCTTCTAGGGGATATAATCGCCTCCTTTTGAGATCTACTAGCCTATAGAATATCTTTTTTTTTTAATGATTTTTTATTATATTATGTTAGTCACCATACAGTACATCCCCGGTTTTCAATGTAAGGCTCGATGATTCATTAGTTGTGTATAACACCCAGTGCACCATGCAATATGTGCCCTCCTTACTACCCATCACCGGCCTATCCCATTCCCCCACCCCCCTCCCCTCTGTAGCCCTCTGTTTCTCATAGTCCATAGTCTCTCATGTTCATTCCCCCTTCTGATTACTGCCCCTTTCTTTATCCCTTTCTTCCCCTACTGATCATTCTAGTTCTTATGTTCCATAGATGAGAGAAATCATATGATAGTTGTCTTTCTCTGCTTGACTTATTTCACTTAGCATTATCTCCTCCAGTGCCGTCCATGTTGTAGCAAATGTTGAGAACTCGTTCTTTCTGATTGCTGAGTAATATTCCATTGTATATATGGACCACAACTTCTTAATCCAGTCATCTGTTGCAGGGCATCTCGGCTCCTTCCACAATTTAGCTATTGTGGACATTGCTGCTATGAACATTGGGGTGCATATGGCCCTTCTCTTCACTACGTCTGTATCTTTGGGGTAAACACCCAGTAGTGCAATGGCTGGATCATAGGGTAGCTCAATTTTTAACTTTTTAAGGGACCTCCACACTGTTTTCCAGAGTGGCTGTACCAACTTGCATTCCCACCAACAATGTAGGAGGGATCCCCTTTCTCCACATCCTCTCCAACAATTGTTGTTTCTTGCCTTGTCTATTTTTGCCATTCTAACTGGCGTAAGGTGGTATCTCAGTGTGGTTTTGATTTGAATTTCCTTGATGGCTAATGATTTTGAACATTTTTTCATGTGTCTGTTAGCCATTTGTATGTCTTCATTGGAAAAGTGTCTGTTCATATCTTCTGCCCATTTTTTGATTTGTTTATTTGTTTCTCGTGTATTGAGTTTGAGAAGTTCTTTGTAGATCTTGGATACCAGTCCTTTATCTGTAGTGTCATTTGCAAATATATTCTCCCATTCCGTGGGCTGCCTCTTAGTTTTTCTGACTGTTTCCTTGGCTGTGCAGAAACTTTTAATCTTGATGAAGTCCCATAAATTCATTTTATCTTTTGTTTCTCTTGCCTTTGGGGATGTGTCATGAAAAAGGTTGCTTTGGCCGATGTCGTAGAGGTTGCTGCCTATGTTCTCCTCTAGAATTTTGATGGATTCCTGTCTCACATCGAGGTCTTTCATCCATTTGGAGTTTATTTTTGTGTATGGTGTGAGAGAGTGGTCAAGTTTCATTCTTTTGCCTGTAGCTGTCCATTTTTCCCAGCTCCATTTATTGAAGAGACTGTCTGTTTCCCACCGGATGTTTTTTCCTGCTTTATCAAATATTAGTTGCCCAAAGAGCCGAGGGTCCATTTCTGGGCTCTCTATTCTGTTCCATTGGTCTATGTGTCTGTTTTTGTGCCAGTACCATGCTGTCTTTGTGATCACAGCTTTGTAGTACAGCTCGAAATCCGGCATTGTGATGCCCCCAGCTTTGTTTTTCCTTTTCAACAGTTCCTTGGAGATTCGGGGCCTTTTCTGTTTCCATACAAATTTAAGGACTATTTGTTCCAGTTCTTTGAAAAATGTCCTCGGTATTTTGATCGGGATAGCATTGAAAGTGTAGATTGCTCTGGGTAGCATGGACATTTTAACTATGTTAATTCTTCCAATCCATGAGCATGGAATATCTTTCCATCTTTTTATGTCTTCCTCAATGTCTTTCAAGAGTGATTTATAGTTTCTAGAATATAGGTCCTTTACGTCTCTGGTTAAGTTAATTCCAAGGTAACGTATGGTTTTTGGTGCTATTGTAAATGGGATGGATTCCCTAATTTCTCTTTCTTCGGTCTCGTTATTCGTGTATAGAAATGCAACTGATTTCTGAGCATTGATTTTGTATCCCGCCACGTTACTGAATTGCTCTATAACTTCTAATAGTTTGGGAGTGGCTTCTTTTGGGTTTTCCATATAGAGTATCATGTCATCTGCAAAGAGAGACATTTTGACTTCTTCTTTGCCAATTTGAATACCTTTGATCCCTTTTTGTCGTCTGATTGCTGTTGCAAGGACTTCTAGTACTATGTTGAATAATAGTGGCGAGAGTGGGCATCCTTGTCGAGTTCCTGATCTTAAGGGAAAGGCTTCCAGCTTTTCCCCATTGAGAATAATATTTGCAGTAGGCTTTTCATAGATGGCTTTTATGAGATTGAGAAATGTACCTTCTATTCCTACACTCTGAAGGGTTTTAATCAGGAAAGGATGCTGTATTTTGTCAAATGCTTTTTCGGCATCGATTGAGAGGATCATATGGTTCCTGAGTCTTTTCTTGTTGATATGATGTATCACGCTGATTGATTTGCGAATATTGAACCACGCTTGCATCCCAGGTATGAATCCCACTTGATCGTGATGGATAATCCTTTTAATGTACTGTTGGATTCTATTAGCAAGTATCTTGTTGAGGATTTTGGCGTCCATATTCATTAGGGAAATCGGTCTGTAATTCTCCTTTTTGAGGGGGTCTTTGCCTGGTTTGGGGATCAAGGTAATATTGGCCTCATAGAATGAGTTTGGTAGCTTTCCTTCTGTTTCTATTTTTTGAAATAGCTTTAGGAGAATAGGTATTATTTCTTCTTTGAATGTTTGGTAGAATTCCCCAGGAAAACCGTCCGGGCCTGGAGTTTTGTTATTTGGAAGGTTGTTTATCACTGACTCAATTTCTTCATAATTAATTGGCCTGTTTAAGGAATCAATTTCTTCCGGTTTCAATCTTGGTAGTTTATAGGTTTCCAGGAAGGATTCCATCTCTTCCAGATTGCTTAGTTTATTGGCATATAGCTGTTGATAAAAATTTCTAATAATCCTTCCAATTTCAATGGTGTTCGTCGTGACCTCTCCTTTTTCATTCATAATTTTAATAATCTGGGTCCTTTCTCTTTTCTTTTGGATAAGTCTTGCCAGTGGTCTGTCAATTTTATTGATTCTCTCAAAGAACCAGCTTCTAGTCCTGTTGATCTGCTCTACTGTACTTCTGGTTTCTGCTTGATTGATTTCAGCTCTAATTTTGGTCAACTGCTTCCTCGTGCGTGGATTAGGCCTGTCCCTCTGTTGCTGTTCCAGCTTCTTGAGGTGAGAATATAAAAACTGCATTTTAGATTTTTCTATTCTTTTGAGTGAGGCTTGGATGGCTATGTATTTCCCCCTTAGGACTGCCTTTGCAGTATCCCATAGGTTTTGGACTGTTGTATTTTCATTCTCATTGGTCTCCATAAATTGTTTAATTTGATTTTTGATTTCCTGGTTTATCGAGTCATTCCTGAGCAGGATGGTTCTTAGTCTCCAAGTGTTTGAGTTTCTTCCAAATTTTTCCTTGTGGTTGAGTTCCAATTTCAGAGCGTTGTGGTCTGAGAATATGCAGGGGATAATTTCAATCTTTTGGTATCGGTTGAGACCTGTTTTGTGTCCCAGAACATGGTCTATTCTTGAGAATGTTCCATGGGCATTAGAATAGAATGAGTATTCTTTGGTTCTGGGGTGTAGTGTTCTATATATATCTATGAGGTCCAACTCGTCGAGTATGGCATTCAAAGCCTTTGATTCTTTGCTTAGTTTTTGCCAGGGTGTTCTGTCTATTTCTGAGAGTGGAGTGTTGAGGTCCCCTACTATTAATGTATTTTTATTTATATGTCTCTTTATTCTGGTTAAGAGTTGGCTTGTGTATCTTGCTGCTCCCCTGTTGGGGGCATATATATTTATAATTGTCATATCCACTTGTTGAATACTTCCCTTAAGAATAATATAGTGCCCTTCTGCATCTCTAACTATAGTCTGTAGTTTAAAATCCAATTTATCTGATATGAGAATTGCTACCCCAGCTTTCTTTTGAGGTCCATTTGCGTGAAAGATGGTACTCCATCCCCTTACTCTCAGTCTGAATGCATCTTTGGGTTCGAAATGAGTCTCTTGTAGACAGCAAATGGATGGGTCATTTCTTTTTATCCAATCTGCAACCCTGTGGCGTTTTATGGGATGGTTCAAACCATTTACATTAAGACTGATTACTGAGAGATATGATTTTAATGTTGCCATGTTGCCAGTAAAGTCTTTGTTTGTATTGGCTGTGACTTTCTGTTCTGTATCACTCTTGGGGCCTTTTTACTTTTATAGAACCCCCCGTAATATCTCCTGTAGGGCTGGTTTCGTGGTTACAAAATTGGTTAGTGACTGGCGATTCTGAAATGTCTTTATTTCTCCATCAATTCTGAATGACAGCCTTGCTGGATAAAGGATCCTTGGCTGCATGTTTTTCTCTGAAAGAGCTTTAAATATGCTCCCCCAACCCTTTCTCTCATTCCAGGTCTGTGTAGACAGGTCTGACGTAATTCTGATGCTTTTGCCTTGGTACGTGAGAAATTTCTTTGCCCTGGCCGCTTTCAATACTGTATCCTTGCATCTAATATTTGCGAATTGCACTATGACGTGACGTGGCGTAGGTTTGTCGTGGTTGAGCTTGGGAGGGGTCCTCTCTGCCTCTTGGACACGAATGTTTGTTTCCCTTGCTAGATTAGGGAAGTTTTCAGCTACAATTTGTTCAAATATCTCTTCTAGACCTCTGTTTTTCTCCACCCCCTCGGGGATGCCGATGATTCTAACATTGGATCGTTTCATTGAGTCAGTAATCTCCCGTAACCTACATTCGTGGGCGTGGATTTTTTTAAGACCATCTTCTATTTTCATTTTTTCCTCTATTAACCCATCCTCCAATTCACTAACCCGTTCCTCTGCTTCTGCGACCCTGGCCGTCAGAGCCTCTAGTTTTGCCTGCATTTGGCTCATAGAATTTTTAATTTCTGTCAGATTCGCTCTCATTTCTGTCCTTAGGGATTCTATATTCTCAGTAACCTTTTCGTTAATAGTTTTTTCAATTCTACTCATCATTTTGACCATCGTTACTCTGAATTCCATTTCTGATAATTTGGTTACATCCATATCCATTATTTCTGTGGCAGAGGCCACAGAATCACTGTCTTTTCTTTGCTGGGGGGGGCTTCTCCTTCTTGTCATTCTGATGAAGAGAGGTTGCGGGGTTTCCAGAGCCCAAATTATTGACTGGGTCCCAGGCCGTGCCCCTTGTTTTATAGGGATCTTAGGGATGTGGGCTTCTTCTTTAAAGATTTTATTTATTTATTTATGTGGCAGCCAACCAGCGAGAGAGGGAACAGAAGCAGGGGAGTGGGAGAGGAAGAAGCAGGCTCCCAGCGGAGGAGCCCGATGAGGGACTCCTTTCCGGAACGCCGGGATCACGCCCTAAGCCGAAGGCAGGCGCTCAATGACTGCGCCACCCAGGCGCCCGGGTTGTGGGCTTCTTGATTTTTCAGCCTGCCTTCTGTGTTCTGGGGGAGGGGCCTGCCGCGCCGATACTCAGGCAACCCTGTTTGGGTAGAGTCTCCGTGTCCCCTGCGAGGGAGGATGGGGATGGGCACTCTCTGAGCCGGTATTTCCAGGCTTTTGTTCTCTGGCGGCTTTCCCTGGCGGTTTGCTGTGCCTCTTCTGAGAGTCAGAGCAGCAGCGGCCAAATTTCAGCCTCTGTCACGGAACAGAAGGATTGCGGCCCGTTCTCTACTAATGTTCTGGCCACTTTAACTCTGTTTCTGTTGGTGCTGCTCAACCCTGCAGCGTCCCGGGATGGGCGCACCAACTCGGCGCCCTGCCCTCACTTCCAGGGCGGCGCTCTCTGTCCTTTGTGTTTCTAATGCCGCCAGCCACCGGCCGCCCCCGCGCGCCCCCGGGTCTCCCGGTCTCAGTTCTATGCCCGGTGAGCACACCTCGATTCCGGAGTTTTGTGAGAAGCCTGGTAGCGCGCGCACCCGGTTCAGGGTCTCAGTTCGTGTTTCTTCGCTGGTGCCGACCGCGAGTCCGCCCGCTCCCCCGTGCAGGTGGCCCGCCAGCCGCCAGCCGCCCCGCGCGCGCTCCGGGAGCTCCCGGTCTCAGTCTGGATCCCGTGAGCACACCGGGATTCCGGTGTTCCGGGAGATGCCTGGTGGCGTGCGTTCACGGCTCACCGGTCTCAGTCCGCTCTCTCGCGGGTGCCCTCTGTGAGTCCGCCCGCTCTCCCGTGCAGGTGGCTGCCACTTCCCGGCGCCCAAACGCGGCGACTCCCTCCCCCTTCCGTTTATCTTCCAATATCTGTGCACGGTTTACAGCTCCCCTCTTCGTACCTCAATACTCAGCGCTGGAGATGTTCATTTGTAGAGATCCAGATGCATCATCCTGTGTCTCAGGCTGATTCCGTGGTTATTTAGGCTGGTCTGGTACCTATCCAGCTCGACTCAGGGGACCGGCTGAAAAAGGGGTCCCCTACTCCTCCGCCATCTTAACTCCCTCTCCAGCCTATAGAATATCTGATCCTGTGCTCTCATTTAGTAAAAGAGAAAACTGAAAGCCTGGTACATAAAATTACTTGGCAGAGATCACCGAAAGAATTATGTGAATATTGTATTAATATTCTAACTGAATAATAATTTAACATTATTACTTCCAATTCCAAGTTCATAATATAGTTTATAAAGCTCATATAATAAGCATATTCACTTGATTTGGGGCTTAATATCTAGACTGTGAATTTGAAGTAAATATATCTCAGTGTGGGTTTCATAGGTCACATTTTCCCAGATAAACCAAGGTTGCAGATGCACGTATTTTATTAAGGATTTGCTTCCAGGAGAAACTATTAAGGGCGTGAAGGAGGCAGGACAGAAGAGGGGAAGAAGCCAAGTAAGTGTATCATTTCAGGTGAGATCTCAGGTTTAACTTAATCCTACAGGGAGCTCTGGAGCATAAAGTACACCTCGTAAGTGTTTTGGCTTTGAGGCAAAAGAGCCGTTCTGTCATTGGCTGTGGATCATTCTGGGATTGGAGGCAGGAATGTAAAATTCCTATTCCAATTCTCTGTACTGGGAAGGAAGCCATGGATTATCTGGGGATTTAGAGGGGCTGGAAGGAATATAAAATTGCTAGACATTTCTGACTCTCTCTGTGAGCAAGCCGACTCCGATGCCCAAGGGTCATCCTCCGAGGGTTAAATGTGTGACACCTCAGCAGCAAAGCATGCAGAAGCCTGGCAAGGGATGAACAGAGTTGGTAAGGGATAGCTAAGGTTATATGGGCAGGGCACCAGCAGAGTCTACTCCAGAGAGACTGCAAAAACCAGGGACTCGAGAGACAGAGAAATGTGTATTCACGTTCTGGCCTTGCTACTTACTGCGTGACCTTGGGTAAATTATTTGAATTTATAGACCTACAGTGTCTTGAAGTTTAAGGCAGTAACACCTAACCCATCTCCTACGAGGCTGTGAGAATTAAAATATATAATAAATACAGGAGGGAGATCATATAACAAGGTTGTTACTGTGGTGTTTTTTTTTTTTAAAGATTTTATTTATTTATTTGACAGAGATAGAGACAGCCAGCGAGAGAGGGAACACAAGCAGGGGGAGTGGGAGAGGAAGAAGCAGGCTCATAGCGGAGGAGCCTGATGTGGGGCTCGATCCCAGAACGCCGGGATCACGCCCTGAGCCGAAGGCAGACGCTTAACTGCTGTGCCACCCAGGTGCCCCTGTGGTTTTTAATTCCCGATGAAGCAAATCTTCCCATTTGTTTAAATCTTTTAAAATTTCCCTCATTAAGGCTGCAAAATTTCTTTATAAAGGTCATATACATGTTGTGTTAAATACATTCCAAGGTACTCAGCATTTTTAATTCTCTTGCAGATCGTATGTCTTAATTGTACATTTCAGCTTTTTTTCCTAATAGGTAGAAATACAATTGATTTTGTTACAAAGAATGAATAACCAGAAAGTTCTTAGTATTTCTCATATATTTTCCTTAGATTATGTTGGATTATTCACATACACAATTGTATCATTTCCGAGTGATGACAATTTTATTTCACCCTGTATAATTTCAATGTATTTTGTTCGTACTATCTGCCTTATTGTGGAGGTGAGGGTCTGTGATAGTGTTGAATTGCCACGTAGAGCATCATTATCTCAAATGAAAATCTTTCAGAATTTCACCACTGACTGATCATCTTTAGCAGGTTAAAGAACTCCCTTCTGTTACTAGGCTGCCAAGAGGATTTTTCCTTTTTTTAAAATCCTGAATGTATGTTCAAATTTATCAAGCGCTGTTTTTTCGTTAAATAAACTATATGAATTTTCTCTCTTACCAGAAAGCAGTAATTTACATTAATTAACTTTTTAATGATAAGTTAGCTTGCTCCAAGTATAGTATTCTTTTTATATGTTGCAGATTAAGTAAATTTTTATCACGTCTAGGATTTTTGCTTCCTCGTTCATGCGTGAGATTGACCTGTAAATTGGCCCTCTTGTACTTTTCTCCTCACATTTCTTTATCAGTGTGTGGGAGATTAGAACCATTCGTTCTTGAACATCTGCGATCACTAGAAGCCATCTCTTGTTCATCATCCAGGCAGGGTTCCTTGCGGTTCCCGAGGGTGGGTGCAGTGTGGACAAGGTGACTTCTGGTTTTGCCTTACCTAGGGCTGCAAGATTTAGCAACTAAAAATGCAGAGCATCTAGTTAAATTTGAATGATCTTAATCATCTCTATTAGTTTGCTAGGGCAACTGTAACAAAGTATCACAAACTGGGCTGCTTAAGCAACAGAAATTTATTTTCTTACAGTTCCAGAGGCTAGAAGTCTAAGATCAAGGTAGCAGCAAGGGCTGGTTTTTTCTAAGGCCTCTTTCTTTGGTTTGTAGATGGTGTTCTTTTCCCTGTGTCTTCCAATCGTCTTCCCTCTGTGTATATGTATCCTGATTTCTTCTTCTTACAAGGACACCTGTTAAGTGAATTAGGGTCCACTCTAATGATTTCACTTTAACTTAATTGCTTCTTTAAAGATCCTTTCTCCAAATACAGTTGTATTCTGAGGTACTGGGGTTAGGGCGTCAACATAGAAATTTTGAGGAACCACCAAAATTAGATACCTCTTTCTTTAGCTACATTCCCCTGATGATTTATCTCTAATAGTCTCTCATTTTACAGAATTTGCTTATAACATTTTTTGCAGTTTCAGTCTGCCTTCCATTTATATTATAGCATAACTTCAGTGATCACCTTTACTTATTTCATTATTTTATCCTTTGAAAATTAATTGCGAACATATGCTCAATACTGGCATTATGAGTTGGTATACTGAACATGTACCAGTATAGTTACTAATTCTGAGAACTTTTCAAATAGCCTTTATAGAATCATGTAATACCATCTTTCATGGCGTCTTTTACTTTTCCGTTCTTCACGATTGTGTTGCATCTCTTAACTTTAAGGAAAAAAGGAATGTCATCCCCCAAGAGTGCCTGGGTGGCTCAGTCAGTTAAGTGTCTGCCTTTGGCTCAGGTCATGATCCCAGGGTCCTGGGATTGAGCCCCGCATCGGACTCCCTGCTCAGTGGGGAGTCTACTTCTCCCTCTCCCTCTGCCCCTCCCCTCTGCTTGTGCGCTCTCTCTCTCTCTCAAAAAGTAAATAAAATCTTTTGAAAAAAATGTCATCCCCCGACAAAAAAAGAGCATTGTTAACAAATATTATTCTCTTCTTCTTGCTCTCTTGCAAAATAATATTCAGGAACATCCATGTTACTAAATCAAATTTTTCGTGTGATAAAATCCATTCCAAAGTATAGTCTTGACAAATTCCATAATAATTAACCACTTCAAGTCAGATTTTCTTTTCCTGTTCATAAGTAATCTTGTTCATTTTAAGAACAGCCTTGACACATAAAGGGGAACATTTTTCATCAATTCTTTCTCTAATGCATTCAAAAAATTCCTTTAATCAATGGAGTACTTTAGTAATACTGTTTGTTCTTTCAGTGCACATAATCCTCTTGCTAGAGGAATATTGAAAACTATAAGCAAGAAATAAGCAGACTTTGCTCAGGGGCTTATTTAAAAAGTCAACAAGAATTTTTTTGGGGGGAGCTTTTCTTCAAAATTAAAATATGATATCAGTGCTTCAAATAAACTGAAGATTCTTTCAACTGCATTTGTTAAAGAGAGCCAATGGATTTTTGAATGAGAATTGAAGGCTTTTGAATGCTAACAAAATCCCCCAAATTCTTGGTGATTTAATAACTTTAACAACTCAGTTCAAAGAATAGAAATGTTGAAATAAGAATAATTCTATAACTATGCCTTCAGTTTCTTTCTTTTTTAAAGAATTTATTTATTTCTTTATTATTTCTTTCTTTCTTTCTTTCTTTAGAGAGCTTGAGCAGGGGGAAGGGCAGAGGGACAAGGAGAAAGAATCTCAAGCAGACTCCGTGCTCAGTGCAGAGACCCACATGGGGCTCAATCTCACGACTCTAAGATCATGACCTGAGCCAAAATCAAGGCTAGGTTGCTTAACCAATTGAGCCACCCAGGCACCCCCCTTCCATTTCATTAAAAAGAACATCAGATGCTGTTTGAGGGCATTGTGCAGAAAATGGGCAGTACAACCAACATCTACTGTAGAATGATGCATGTTTTTCATCAACTTTAACCACTTTAATTAACTGCTAAGCTAAAAAAAAAAAAAAAAAAGAACTCTGCAAAAAATTGCTATTGTTTCTGAAGTCACATTTTCAAATGACTTTACTCACACTAATGGCCTTATAAGGAAGCATTTTTCATGAGAAACTTTCACAAGCCTGGGAAAAATGTATGTTATAATTGTCATTGCATGCATCTCTGGCTATGCTGTAAAAAAGGTGAGGCATTTTGATCTTTGATAATCTCTGTAATAGTAAATGGAGCTATTATATTTTTTATTATTGCAGTAGATTCTGTCCTAGCACCTGGAAATTTGTTTCCAACTTGAGATGAAAGATTGATGATAATATACAGCGTAGAAGGCCACTGCAACTTCTGTGATTAGTCTTTTTAGTCTGAATGTCTCTTAAACAAAAAAATGCATTATTTTTTCACTGTCTTTGGTACCAGTTGAGGAAATCCTGCATCTCTCATGCTCAGCTGTTAGGATATCCTGGTTTATATCTGGCTTTCCATCATTTTCTATATCGAATGAACAGTTGCATACTGCACAAAAAACTTTGAAAGGACTTGTTCCTCATGTAATAAATGAATGTCCACCATTCATAAAATTTGTCACAACTGTTACACTTGGGTTGGGCATTTTGAGGTTCCAACATACACAAATAAAAACAGAAACAACCACTGCAATAACTGAAAAGATTGAATTTGCACCTCTCTCGGCCACGTCAGTCAGCGTGCCTGTTATGAACCAAGTCCATAAACGGGATGAATAAATGTCGAAAGGGTTGTGAACTTGTGAACTAAGAACAATTTGAACTCACTGATCCAAAAAAGGTGAACTCCCCCTTTGGCTGAAGGGAGAACTGTACTTGTAAGGCGCAGTCGTTCTGAACAAAGTCAGGGGTGACCCTCTATGAGGTTTGGCTATGTTGGGGTTCAAGGATTGGCTGACATTCAGGAGCAGATTGTTTAGGGCCCGACAGACATTGAGGGGTGTTCCTGTGGTCCCTAGAGTAAGGCTGCTACCGATCCGCCCACTTTCAGAAGCATGGCCCCTGATTGGATGTCGTCTGGAATGTGAGCCTGTCGCTGATTGGCTGACTTTCAGGGTGGGAGTATCACTGATTGGCTGAGATTCAGAAGCCCGGAACTGTCATTGACTTGCTGTCTTGCAGTAGCTTAGTTACTGCGGGAAAGGCAGTCATCGACAGTCTCATTATACAGGTCGGAAGTTACATGTAGTTAATGGTGGTTACTTGTTCACGACTTGGAACTATGGCCAAAAATATTCTTTCTTGAATTATTTTCTTTCTTTAATTCTAAATCCCCCCCCCCCCCCGATCTTCCATCAGCCAAATCTCTGGAGAGACCATATCTTTATTTGTGGAGCTATGATTTTCAGCTAGTGTTGCCTTAACTGATTTAATTGCCAATTACTGTGGTTGAAAAGTAATTCTAACTCCTATATTTTTATAACTTATTGAAGAAAGCTGAATACAGGACATTTAGGGTATCCTGATGAAGTCACTATAAAATGCAGGACAGAATCACAAAGACAACATGTTCTCTGGGTTCAGGCTGGCTGTCAGCCCTAGATGAAGCCCAGGTCTGAGGCAGGGTCATGTAGCACTCAGCTTTTCCAGCAGTGCTCAGAGGGCACCCCAGAGTTCTGTGGATGTCAGAGCTGACTGCCCTCCAGGGGGAAGAAGGAGCTGAGTGGACAGGACTCTGTGCTTGCAGTCCCCATTTTACCCAGACTGTTCAGCCTTCCTTATGTTCATGGATCAGATTTCTGGGGAAAGCTTCAGCTAGAATAAGCAGTCACGTGTCTAAAATTTTGACCATCACTGTCCCCCAATTAGATAAAGAATGTGTCATGAAGTTTTCACCTCCAGGGACCTGGACGCAAGATTTCCTCGAGCTCCTTGCTCTGCATGTCATGAGAACCTGGAGTTACTGCAGAGTTGCCAGCTGTTCAGAATAGGCACATTAGTTAGAGCAGATAAGTGTCTGTGTATTGTGGGTGTCAGCTCAGCCTTGAACAAAGGCTGTCAAGAGTAGGGTCCTGAAAGGGACCCAAGAGAGCAGATTTGAGGTTGAGAAGTCATGGTCTACAACTTCTTGTATACTATTAGCCACAAATACACAGGCATAGGCAATACAAAGACAAAGACACAGATTCATGCTCAGAAAGGAGAGCTTAAGGACATAGGAAAGCTTTCTCTGAGTAGTAGATTTATAGGTGAGGACTTTCTCCTTTTAAACTCTTCCCTGGATTTATTAGTTTTGTTTAATTTTGGTTTCCAATAGTGTTGGCCGGGGAGGAGACAGAATATAGGTCACTGTATGCACAGCACTTGACTTGCCTCCCCTGAATGGCTCGCATGACTCCTGATGCAACCAAACCTAATTTGCGGCCTGGGACCCTCTCCTTATAGCCATACTCATGTTTTCTTCTGCTCACTGGACATCTCCACCTGGACAGCTGGAAAAACCTGACCATCTACCTAGCCCACATTGATCTATCCACCGTACCCTTCCTCATCTCTGCCTCTGAGGTCACCCCCAGCTCTTCCTCCTCAAAATGTATCCTCAGTCTCAGCTAACAACAAGTTCTACCTCATCAGCCAACCTTTAGAACTCAGAGTCCGTATCAACTCCATGTATCCTTTCATGGATAACCCAAGTCATGATCTACAACTTCATGTATACTATTAGCCACAAATACACAGGCATAGGGATCTTCACTGTCTCTTTCATTGGCCTTAACACCCTCATCTTGGAGATGAGGATGCTGGCAATAGGATGGTACACCATGCTTCCCTCACTGGACCCCCACATGTCTCCTTCATCCCCTGTCAGTGTAATAAGGAAGTGTGCCATCTCCGTCAGCTTACCGCAGACTCTGCAGATATTTGCTCCTTGGCTTAACCCCCTGTGCCAGGCAGGTATCTCTGGTGACAACATAGGCCAGCAAACACAGGCCTGGGATGTGCACCTCTGGTGTGCCAAAAATTCGGGAAGGATGAGAAGGCAGCCTGAAGTAGGGACACCATCTGGATTGGTTTTCAAGACAGGTCAACAGCTATCCCTTTACTTGTAGTCACTGGGGTAATCAGCCCCTGAAGCATTTCTCCTCCAATTTCTTCTTCCTCACCACTGCATACCCCCTTCTACTCCTCATGGTACCCCTGGCCTGTCTCCACTGTGCATCATCATTCACTAACCCCACCCATTCACGTAGCCCCAACCTCAGTGGAGGGGTCCACAATGTACAAGGTAGGAAATAGCTGTCTTCAGGAGACATAAAGATAGCTCCCAGCCCAGGTATGCTGACAAGGATACACTGGAACCCCCGGGGACATCAGGAAATATTGCTCTACTAGAATCCGTCAATAAGTCGCTAGATGATGCAGAAGAAACAGCCATACCCGGCCTGACAATATGTAGAGAGGAATCGAAGGTAGGGCAGGATGTCTGATAAGTTTTGGGCTCTTTCTTCTGTAGACCTGCCCACATAGATCACTCAACAACTTCCAGCTGGTAGAAGTCAGAAATTTTCCATGCCTATTTATATAAGTGTCCTTGCATGCCCCCACCCCACCCCCTGATCCACCACCTTCTCTCCTTATGGTCACTTCTCCACGTGATGCTGAACTTTCAGATCCATAACTACCAGCCTGCCCTATGCTCTTTGGACTTGGTTTTGCTTGTGGTCTATCTCATGGACTCCGGAAATCGTTCTCCCCTGCCATCCTCCTCATGCCCCTCACTAGCTGAGCATGTCCTGTCTGGCTCAAATCTCTGGCACCTGGTTATTCTGACCAAATCCTTGCTTCTCAACATAAAAGGAAAATATCTTGTTGACATCAGAATTTCAAGGCTTGTTCAGAGGAACCCTGTGACTCAGAACATCACTGCAGAAATGTTGCTTTATATGGGCAAGAGATTGTTCATTTTCTGCTCAACTTGATTAGAAAATGGGGAAATACAAATTAATATAACTGTGAGATATTATTTTTTCATAAGTTTGACCAAAAGTTAAAGGATTTAAAAAACAAAATAAGAGCATAGGGTATTTACATACACCAATTTGTGAAATATTAATGGATAGATATGTGGGATGATACTTCGGCAAGATTTATAAAAATATACAATTTTCATACTCTCTCCACTTTAAACCAATTTTGGTTTGCTGTGTCTTTACTATGCACATTTTCCCAAGAACTAATGTCTAAAGATGTTGGTTCAGTTCTATTAAGCATAGAAACTAATGGAAACTACTTATGTGTCCATCAGGAGGAAAATAGTTTAATTATGGAACATACATACTTTAGAATCCTAGGGAGTAGTTAAAATAATGAGGTGGATTTATACGTGTTGTCATGGAATGATGCTGCATTCATTTTATTAAGTGACAAAGGCAAGTGGGAGAACAGTATGTACATCACTGCCCAGTCTGTTAAAAATCACAGTATATTTTTATAGTGCATCTATGTATTAAAAAGCTTAAAATTACCTTTAAAATAATAGACACCATATTTTTTTAGTGTAGTTACCTCTGAGGAGAAAGCTGAGTTTTAGAGGAACATGGTAAAGGGAAGGGATGGATTTCTGTATGTTGTTAGAAATACTTGCAATGAGAGAATATATGGACCATTATTAGCTTTGTCATTAAAAATTTTAAATAAGCTTAACAACATAAATAGTACCTGTTTATTAGCTAGATAAAATAACTGCTAGCTGATGCAAAACATAAAACATAAAATCTGAATGACTTAACACAACAAAGGTTTATTTCCTGTGCACATAAAATTTGATGTGCATCTTTGCTAACTGGTGACTCAGAGGCGTAAGCTGTTTCCCTCTTGTAGTTCCACGTCTTGACACAAGCTCTCCATCCTTCTGCTGAATGCAAGAAAGAAAGTGGAGGTAGCATCCTGGATCTCAAATGAGTTAGTCCAGAAGTGATAAATAATGCTTCTGGCAAGAGTAGTCACAAGATCCTTTTTTTTTTTTTTAAGATTTTATTTATTTATTTGTCAGAGAGGGAGAGAGCAAGAGTACAAGTAGGGGGAGTGGCAGGCAGAGGGAGAAGCAGGCTCCCCGCTGAGCAAGGAGCCTGACACAGGACTCGATCCCAGGACTCTGGGATCATGACCTGAGCCTAAGGCAGATGCTTCACTGACTGAGCCACCCAGGTGTTCCTGCCTGGTCCTTCTTAACTGCAAGTGGACTGGGAATGTAGCTTTCCTGTGACCCCAGGAAAGAAGCCAGGAAAGGATGTGCATGAGCACTTGCAGTCCCTTCCTTTAGTTGTGACGTAATAGGTGATCAGTAAAGAGCAACCATAACAGTTTGTTAGGACAATAACCCTCTTTGTTTCCTGGATTAGTTCCTGTGAAGCCTGTTCTTCACCTTGCAATTGGCCACCTTTTTTGAGCATGCTTTCAAGTACAGGATCACATCTGATTTTTAAAAAACCCTGTAAATCCCAACGGTAAAGGTTCACCCTTCTTCAGTCAGTAGCACATTTCTGCACTGCCCTTTGC
The DNA here is from genome assembly GCF_017311325.1 of Ursus maritimus. Taxonomy (NCBI): domain Eukaryota; kingdom Metazoa; phylum Chordata; class Mammalia; order Carnivora; family Ursidae; genus Ursus; species Ursus maritimus. The sequence goes on from NW_024423319.1 coordinate 94,823,691, forward strand.
AAAAACCTCTATCATTTCAGTAGGTGAGAATTACCTCGTTCTTTTTGCTGTGTGGTCAATATCTTAACTTGAGAGTTTCTGCTATACACCAGCTGACTGAGTGTGCCCAAACATCTGTACAGTACTGTTAGGCACAGTGAAAACCAGAACTTTTTTCTGGGGAAAGTACACGAGATAACATAAAGATGGAGATAACATAAAGATGGTGAGGGTTTTTTTTTGTTTGTTTGTTTTTTCTTTTTTAATCAGTATAGCATGTTAGGCCAAGGAACCAATCCTTGGCATCTCCATTCCTCCTTCTTCCGAGGGCTTCCAGGGTTATAGGAATTCAGACCCAGGATTTATAGATGTTTGCACAGTGATTTCCATGGTCTTGCCCCCTCTATCTCTTATGAGTGAGGCTTTGGTTTTTGACCACCTAGGTATGCTTACTCATTAGTATATCTTTTCAGTGGCTAGTCCCAAATAGGACATCCCATTAAAATCCTATTGCAAATATCAAGGTGATTTCAAAAACTTCCTTTAGTTCACATTTACATCCCAAGAACCAGTATGTTCTGTGCCTACTTAGACTCTATTCACAAGGCCACTGGTAAAACACGTTGAGAGTATGGTGAAGAAGCCCATCAGGGAATGACCATGTACCTAAACTTCACTCTTTAGAGAAGCGGTTGCAGCGCCTGGGTGGCTCAGTCAATGAGGCATCTGACTCTTGGTTTTAGCTCAGGTCATGATCTCAGGGTCATGAGATCAAGCCCCGCATCGGGGCTCCACACTCAGCACAGAGTCTGCTTGAGATTCTTTCCCCCTCCCCCTCCCTCCTCCTCTGCTCCTCTGCCCCCCCCACCCCCGCAATGCTCTGTCTCTGTCTCTCTCTCTCTTAAATAAATAAATAAAATCTTTTAAGAGAAGGGGTTGTAGCAGAGGGATCCCATGGTGAAAGTTAGCCGGGAGATGCCTGCAGAAAATGGAATCCTCTGAGTCAGGGGGAGGGTAGGTGATCTTGGACTGTCTGTTCCACTGGAAGCAGCATCCAGTGTCCAGAGGAAGATGCACTGAAGGGCTGGACAGCAGGTCAGCTTCCAGAGTTGGACAGGTGGGTGATTGGGGAAGACTCGGGAAGGGCACCGTAATGTGGGAAAGTGTTGGGACTGCACACCCATGTCAATTACTGAGCAGAGGCAGCTCCCAAGGAGACCTGGGGTGAGGCAGCAGCACTCTGGGTAAATGAACCCCACAGATAATGCCCAAATTGTGTGTGATTCTCATTTTCACATTTTTAAATTATATCTATTCATTTTTCATACTTTGGCTACCAAGTCCTTCTGTTTACCCCCTGAGAAGCATTATGGAGGAATAAGAAGAGAAATGAGTTAACAGAAGGTTGTCCCCAGGGGGCATCTGGGTGGCTCAGTTGGTTGAGCATCTGCCTTCAGCTCACGTCATGATCCCAGGGTCCTGGGATCAAGCCCCATATTGGGCTCCCTGCTCAGCAGCGAGTCTGCTTCTCCCTCTCCCTCTGCCGGCCCCTTCCCCTGCTTGTGCGCATGCAAGCTTGCGCGCGCTCTCTCTCTCTCTCTGTCAAATAAATAAATAAAATCTTTAAAAAAAAGGTTGTCCCCAGGTTGGGAGTAGAAAGAATAGCATGGGCTCTGGAAGAATTCAAACAGGAGGCCTAGTCCCAACTCTGTCACATACTAGGCCTGCGATTTGTACACATTTACAAACCTTCTAAGCCTCACGCTCTTTATCTGTGAAATGGGCTTGATCAGCCTTGTCTTGCATGCATGACCATTAGAAGGTATTGTATATGTCAAGCCCCTGGCACAGTGCATTGTGTGCATTGAGTCTTTGATGATCGGCAGTTACTAGTATGATGATTTTGACCCCAGACGTTAGTGCCTTCCTCTCTGGGACTTGATAACCCAGGAGATGTCAGAGAATATGCAGTGTTCTAGGACATGGCACACCAAACCAGCTCAAATGGCTGCTTAACAAGAAAACCTTAGTAAATCTTCCCCAGTAGAGGATATATTATTTAATTTGGGCTTGGGGGAGTATTTCTCAACTGAATGCAACTCCACACTCCTAGAATGTGTGTCAAGGACCAACTCGTTCCTTCCCTCCCAGTTGCCCTTCCACTAATCCATCCCTGTTTTCATTCACCTACCTCCTCCAAAAATCTAGGCCTTGCTTAGGGCTCGCCAAAGTATATTGAACATAACCCACTTAATGAATGGTATAGGCTCTCGATCTCGGAGCCCAGGGCGGAGTGCCAGCCCAGTGGCTTTTAGGTATCTCACCTCAAGGAAATGTCACCCTTATTTCTCACAAACTCCTCGAAGGTGATGTTCATAAAACACCTGATTTGTGCATTGTGTTCAACTGCACTTGGATAAGAATGCAGGATATCTTCCGTTCTTGTCCCAGGTGGGATCTGGTCAACCCATAACCCCAAAGTAGCCGCTAAGAACAGTTTTCCATTCTCAACCCTGAGACACACCATTTGAGGGTCTGACCCCTGCTTACCACTCCCATAGCCTCAGGCAGTGTACTACAGCTTAATTTAAAATTACCTCCCACTGAAGGGCTTGTAATTTCCCAAGGCCACAGCCAGTCTCAGGATATTTATACTTGACTGCCTTCATATGGACCCCCCACCCTACCTCTTCATTCCTTTTTACTTTTTCTTTTGGTATTAAAGAATACTCAACCATTATTGTCTTTATAATAAATCTAAAATTCTATGGGCAGGTAGTGAGTCTTGTTCATCCCAGCATTCCCACTATTAACACAGTGCTTTACAAAAGGCAGATGCTGAATTAATATTTGGGGAATAAATGAGCCAGTGTACATAGGATATAATTTATTAAGATTTATTTCTCACATATTCTTAAATAATCCAAACAAATGCTTGTATATGTCATTTAATTTTACAGAACGGCAGATTAAAAGGGTTGAGAGAGGCTAAGAATTGACCATCTTTTGGTATCGTTTGATCATCTTTAGGGTTTTTTTCTTGATCCCAACTATTTTACTGCTAAATTCTTTCACTCTTCCAAAGAAATGCCTATTCGAATATCATTGACCTTTTCCAGATGACAAAATAAGATGGTCTGTTTTACAGATTTGTTTTAGAAACGAAACGTATACTCTTAAATTGCATAAATAGTAATAAATGTATGACCAGTGTCATTCACAGACTTAGATTCTGAAGCTAATAAAATGGTGTATTAAAGAGAACAACGTTTGAAACCAAACTCCCCCCCCCCCATGAAGAAGATAAACATTCCTGTTAACCATATAGAAGAGGGACACAATGCATTGNNNTACAGCCACACCCCAGCCCTCCACTACTTAGAAGGTTGACTTCTAATTTTAATGACAAAGTGGAGAAGCTGCCTCCGACTTGCCTAGGGCTGGGAGGAGCTGCCAGATCCAGCACTAGGCTGGGTGCTGCCCATGGCGCTAGTGCCCGCCTCGGTTGCTGGTCTAGCTCGGGCTCTCACTGCTTCATCTCTCAAAGCCTCCTCATAATGGGATGGGAAGCACCTGGGGTCAGACTCATGGATTTTGGTCAAAAATTCCAGCAATTTCATCTTGCTGGCTTCAGCGTGGGCTCTGGGACCCCACAGGAACTCATAGCGTGGAGGATCACTGTTGGCCACCTGGCGGTACTCCAGGTACTCTTCTTGCACCAGATCTTGGGTGATGAACTTCCCAGGCTCCCCAAAAATGAAGTGCTTCCTCCCAGAATATAAATCCATCATATTCAGCACTTCCCAGATCTCCTCCTCAGTGGCACAATTACCCTTCATGAAGATCACACCCAGGACAATTATCAGGAGGCTGGTCTTGGGCATGTTGTCCTCACCACCGAGCCTCGAATCGTAAGTGAGGCCCAGTTTGTTGACAAGGACATAACTGTGGCTGGTGGGGTCTACCTCATTCATATCAACACCAAAGACCAACTCCATGCGCTCAGCGGCTTTCCTGAGGATCTCAGGGAAGTCATCATTACACACTTTGATAACATCAATCATATCTGCCCTTGTGATGGGCTCTTTCATTTGATACTTGTGCAGCAGGAACTGCACCAGCATCGTCACCTTCTCATCTAGAGGATCTATGGGGAAGTTCTCAAAGTCAGACAGGGACCTTGATGAAGAAGCTGAACTATCTTCCTTTTCTTGGCTGCTGGAGCCCTCATCTGATTTGCTGGGTGAGATGGCTGTGAGGACAGCATAAGATGGATAGGCACTCTGAGGGCTCTGGGCAGTACTGGATGTTCCAGCAGCCACAGCTTCCTCCATGTTGCCAGGCATCACAGGACAAGGGGAGGGAGAGGTCTCCTCCACAGCCTTGGAGACCTGTGCAGCCTCCAGGCCTTGGATCTCACTGGGGGCATCGTGTTGTTCCTGTGTGCAGCTTGGGATCTCCTGACCCTGAGACATGCTCACTTCTGTTAGTGGTAGCAGGCAGAAATATGGGCAGGAGGGTAGATGATAGGGGACCACAACCTAGGGAGAAAGGGAGGATGTGAGTGGCCTCATCTGGTAAACTCAACTGTGGCAGCTCTGATGAATAGTGTCTCCCCCCCCCCCTTCTTTTCCTGAGAACAGTACTCTAGAGCCTCACAGGTCTCCTTTCCTGACCTGCAAGAAGCTGGAGGAGGAAGTGAGAAGGCTCCTTAGGGTGCAGCCGGCTGACACAACCAAGGCTTCCCACAGCTGACAGCAGGGTAGGTAGGGTTAGGCTCTGTGGGATCCTTTCTATTTTAGAGTGAGTGGCCCCCTCTGTCTTTGTTCAAACACAAACTTGACAAACTTGAGACAACAGTCCTCAAACTCCCAAAGCCAAAGTTGGAAGGCACCCAAGTCTGTCTGCTATTCCAGGGCCTACCCAGTCTGACAAGAATAGGGCTCTGTAGAGCTCCCGCTGTTCTGGAGTGTGTGATTCCCTCCAGTCTCTGCTCAGCATCTTACCTGGATTCATGGCAGGGCCTGGGATTCCTTTTTCTGCTTACTTGAGGCTGGACCTCTCAATGTCTTCGCCATCCTCACACTCTCCAGGCAAAAGTCAGGGGAAGTCACTTCCGGCCACCCCCTCCCCCTCTCCGGGCTAACACCAGTTCTGAAGGGCCTTCTCACTCAGCACTTGACCTTGACTCTTGGGAGGGTCTGAGACTCCTTCCTCTGATCACTAGATGCCGCCTCTCTCAGAAGGGCCTCACCTCCCAACAAACCGAAAGTAGAAGTCGGGGGCAGCCCAGTCTGATGGCTATTTCAGAGCCTCCCAGAGCTCACAACAGGGACTGCGCTCATATCTAGAGTATCCCTCTATTGTGAGGTGGGTGGTCGTATCCGCCCTGCTCAGAGTCTTACGCTGAGAGTTGGCAGGCCTGCCATTTCTCCCTCTGCTGAACTGAGACCTCCCTCAGAACAATGTACTTCCCACCCTCATTCTCCAACCAGAGTCAGTGGATGCCGATTCCAGCTACCCCAGCCCAACACCTCCCAGGGGTGACGACGGGGGTTGGGATCTGTGTAGTCCCTTCCAGTATGGAGTGGATGTTCCCTCAATCTTCACTGAACATCTTACCTTGACTGTGGTAGAGGCTGGCACTCCTCCTCTGCTGACCGGAGGCCGCACTCAGACGCCTAAGGAAAAGTAAGGAGAAAGCACTGCTGGGCACGCCCCCCCCCCCCAACCA
>NW_024423319.1:94829413-94832432 GCF_017311325.1 Ursus maritimus
CCCCCCCCCCCCAGCTCCACCTTCATCCACCCAGGGCTGACAGTAGACCTCTAAGGGGCCCCTCAGTCCTCCATCTGTTGACTTGTGGCCACCCCCCTCAGATCGCGGCCCTCACCACCCTCGGATTCCTGAGGCCCTGTCAGTGGGTGCCTCAGTCTGACCGTTATTTCAGGGGTTTTCTGGGTTGAGAAAAGAGACAGAGCTTTACTCAGTGGGACCCCTCTATTCTGGTGTCGTTGACTCCTCATTCAATATCCTCACTTGACCAGTTGTAGGACTTCTCCTTCGGCCGGTGGAGGCCGCGCCTTTCGGTACCGGCCTTCACCGACGAAATTTTGAAAGCGGAAGTTAGGGGCCGTTCCTTCCGCTCCTGCTCCCCGTCGGCTCCCCCCAACCTGTGTCCGGGTCCTCCCAGTGCCGAGAGCAGGAGTAAGGTTCTGTGGGGCTTCTTATGTTCCGGGGTAATTAACCTCATTCAGTGTCGGCACCTGGAATCCCTTCAGGGCCAGGGAGTCCTCCTTCCTCTGAATTGATGTTGTGCCCCATATACCAAGACCCTCATCACTGTCAGACTCCCAAGAGGCTGGACAGAGAGAGACTCTCATACTTATTTTGGTGCTCCCATTGCCAACAGTGGTGGCGGAACTCTTAGAGCTTTAAGGGGTCCTTTAAGGGGCGGAGCTTTAAGAGGTCCTCTTCTGCCGCAAGAGCTTCCTGTAGTCCTCACTTAGGGTCCATACCTTGGCTCCAGTCTTTTTGCTTAATTACTTTCTAAGCAATGCCGCCTCCTTGCCAGTCTTTGTATTCGCCCCACTGCGATTCTCGTAGAGATTGAGTCCAGGTTCCAGGCTACACAGTAGGTGGTGAAGCTGCAGCACAGCACATAAAGAACACATGGCTTCCCATGGGGTCCCTTCTCCAGCCAGTTGGGAGCCTTCTTTTCTATAAGATTTATGTTCTACAGGGAAAAGCCTTGTATAGGCACATATGGAGCATAGGGAGGTGTTGAAGTGTTTTGCAAATGATTTGTTATTGATCAGAGTTGTGTTCAATGACCGTTCTCACTGCAAACATTTCAAACAATACAGTCAAAACAATTCTCTCTTGCCTTTTCAATCCTGTCACCTGCACCACCATATAACCTTATTAGGAATAAATTTCGTATGGATATAATTGTGCAATTGACTTAATCAAGCTTTTGTAAATTACATCAATGTAATAATAAAGTACATACTGTTTTGCTATTTGCTTTTTTATTCAATTGATAATCTGTCTTGAGGAGTGTCCCAAACCAATCTTCAGAGGGGCCTTAAAGCTTGGAAAACCAGATAATTTTTCTTATTATTTGAAAATTGAAGATGTCCTTGATGGCATTCTATATATTGTCTGTATTTCTAGACTTTACAAGCAGTCTATATATAGATCTGCCATTTTTCTCTTTAATTTAAAAAGTTAAATAGATGGCTACCTCTGTAATTGAAACTCTCATGCATATTTGTCTTCAGATATTTTCTTGAATGGAAAGAGTGTTGAGATGTATAGTTAGTGTGCTAGGTATCGCTCTTAAGAATTAGTAGGCCATTCTTTCCATGGGTCATGAGAAATGTGAGAAACAAAAGGTTGAGTACTGCTATCTGTACCTTTCTGGTGTTTTATAAACTGACTTCTGCATTTTCATTTTTTGATCTGCAAGTTCAGTCTACAAAGCTTTATTGATGACAGTGATGAAATAGTCAGCAGTGTATTGGAAAGCATATGTAAAATAGGGTAACCTACCACCTATGTCCAAAGGCCCCAGCACAAAATCCAGTGAGGGATTTCCCATTTGCTCTTTGAGAGCTTACAATTTTATTGCTGTGCTGTCTTTGGGTAAAATGATTTCATAACCTAATCCATCTTGCTATGGAATCATTATAAAGCCCTATGAATTTGTTTATTTACATTTCTGAGACAAATATGAAAGTAAGACAGAATCCACCTTTTATGCCTTTGTTTCACTCTTTTTATCTATTCTCATGGACTATATTGTTACCATAAATTAGATTTAATTTCTCTGTTTCTTACATGTTTGGGGGTTTGAAGTAAAAGATTATTCATGGACTACATGGAATTAATGCGTCCTTCATTTTTTATAGTATTTGAGTTCAAGCTATGTCTCATTTCAAAACAGATGTACTTTAAAATGGGTAGAGTGGTCCCTGGGTGGTGCAGTTGATTAAGCATCTGACCCTTGGTTTCAGCTCCAGGTATGATCTCAGGGTCATGAGATCAAGCCCTGCATCAGGCTCCAAAGTCAGCAGGGAGTCAGCTTGAGATTCTCCCCCTCTGCCTTCCCCCGCTCGTGTGCTCCATCCCTCTAAAATAAATAAGTCTTTTTAAAAAGATAAAAATAAAATGGTTAGAATTCTGAAATTGCTTAATATGATGTGTTTTAATAGCATAGTAAATAAAGTTGACAATGGCCATGCTATACAGTAAGTCAAAAAGCTGAAATAGGAAATTTTTTCCCTTTAAATGTAACAAGTGGATTTGTAATCACAGTTGTTGTAATATACTCAGTGTTCTATAAGACGTGACAGTTGTTACTGGAAATCTGCTCTATTGAGAAAAGTAACTTAAAGCATTAAATTACTTTCTCTTGGTTCCTGAGATTGATAAACTGTCAAAACGTGGATACTGTTTATATAGCCGGTTGTTTAATTAGTCTGTGATTGTTTTGTGTCCTAAAACGGCCTGGTGCATACTATATTCAATATGCACATGTCTGTGGACAAATAACACTTACCTTTCCAAGGAAAAAGCTGATACCTGAACAGATGAAATGACTTGGTCAAGGTCACTGAATAAAGTATACACACATTTAACTGATTAAATAATTATCTCAAATGGCTAATTCTAATTCTATATTCATAATGTGATCTAAAATGTGATCTAAAAATCTCACTTAATAACATTCCCATTATCCTGTAGTTAGTGTGGTTAAAATCTAGATGAAGATACAGTGGGGAAAAACATACAT
>NW_024423319.1:94832442-94840553 GCF_017311325.1 Ursus maritimus
TATATATATATATAGTTTATATCATAACATAGGTGTCTCAAGTCAGGGTCCAAGAAGCAGACCCTGAAAGAAAATTTGTGTGGTAATGTGCCCAGGGTAAAACCAATGAGAAGGTAGAGGCAGTATGATAGAAAAGAAAAAGAAGCCAAGCAAAGATCCGGTTCTAGGTGAGGTCTCAGCCTGATCCTGTGGGGAGCTCTGGAGCATAAGATAAACTTCAGAATTTGCCTTGCCTTGTGGCAAAGGAACTGGGCTTTTAAATTCCCACACCAGTCACTCGTTGGCTATGCCCCACTCTGGGATTGTGGGGCACAAGGGTGAGGGAGCGAGGCATGGGGGGCTCCAAGACATTTCTGACTCTGTGTTCAGGGATTGAGACTCCAGTGTCCAAGAGCAATCCTTTCAAGGTCAGAGGTGCAGCATTTCGCAGCAGAATGCGCAGAAGCTAGATGGATGCGCAGAGTTAGGGGGAGGGCTCTGAGAAGAATCATGACTGGATGCCAGCGGCGCCTGCAACTTGGTATGGTGGGAAAAACAGTGGACTTTAGCGACAGAAAAGTACATGTTCAAGGTCTGGCCTTACTCATCAGACATAAGCCTGGGCAGATTACTCAGGTAATCTCTTATATGAATGTTCGTAAATAAATCCTTTTCATTTTTATTCCCAAACTCTAGCAAAATAGTTGACATTCAAGAAGAGAATGTTGAATAGATGAAACCACTAAACCTATTTTTATATAGCTCTGGTGGGATTCAGCTTGTTGGGTTTTATTGTTATTGTTGTTTGTAACTTTTTTACTTTTATTGTTCTCCCTTTTCATTGCATAGATGTTCACTTCTGTGGTTTTAATTCACATCTTACTGGAATACCAACTATCTCTACCTCAGGATTAACTCGGGATTAATGTTCACATCATAAATTTGTGATATATATGTGCATTTAAAAAATCACATATACGTGTGTATATACATATATATGTATGTGTATGTACATATATATGTATGTGTATATACATATGTATATGTGTATATATATATTGAGGGGACTTAGCAAGCCTCCCACTGGTCAAGAGTGAGCCTAAGGTTTTTCCTCCTCTTATCAGCCAGATCCTAGGAAGCAGATTTGAATGCTAGACTTTGATGAAGTTCCCCATAGAGGTATTATGAAAAAAAATAAAAATAGATTTGATAAGCTAATTATTCTTAAGATAATCAGTGTTAACCTACCAGGTCACACTTAAATGGAGAAGCCGTAGAAAATAGAGATTATGAATTTATTGCTCATTGCCTAAAAAAATGAAGGCAATTTTAACTTATATTTACTCTGAGAGGCCACGGAAAAGCTTATTATAAAATACCCCATTATTAGGTTGCTCTAAGACCTATTTTTGTTTGATTATTTCTTAAACCTCATGGGTCATTTGTTTCTCTTTAGATATTGATGGCTCCATGATAGTGTGTCTCGAACTTATTCCATGACCCTATTAGGAAAAATCCACAACCTTTTATGTCCAGAGATACACAACAGCAAGAAACAGTTACTGACAATGTGCTTGAGCCTAGTGCTGTGACGAAGATGATCTCATTTCATTTCTCATTTAATCCTCAAAACAACCCTGTGAGTTAGGGACTGCAATCATCTTGATTTCACAAATGGGGAGATTTGGACTTAGAGAGGTTTACTAACATGACTGTGGGCTTGTAGCTAGAAAAAGACAAAAGCAGGAATCACACCCAGGCAACCAGAAACCAGAGACTCAGCCCCAGCTTCCAAAAAGGAGGAAAAAAGTTTGAAAGTCTGTATTAAACCTCAAGATTCTCTTTGAGGAGTTCAGCCTACTTTAAAACCCGGGAAGATGGAAATAGAAAAGGCTCTGCTCCTCAAATTAATGAAATTTGCATCCCCAGCCAGACAAATCAGAACACTCTTTACTCCCTCATTCTTTACTCTTCACTCATTCAAGATATCGTACTGACCTCTTCTTCACTTTTAACTCCAGTGGACACAACTGCTCATTTGAGAAATACCGTCACAAGGGTTTGCACGGCGAAAACACATGGAAGTCCCACTTGGACTCCTTAGAGAGAAAATAAGAGTTAACTTAATCTGAATAAATTGTGGGAGGATTAAGGTTCTGATAGTACAGCTAAAAGTCTTTTTTTTTTTTTAAGATTTTATTTATTTATTCAACAGAGATAGAGACAGCCAGCAAGAGAGGGAACACAAGCAGGGGGAGTGGGAGAGGAAGAAGCAGGCTCATAGCGGAAGAGCCTGATGTGGGGCTCGATCCCAGATCGCCGGGATCACACCCTGAGCCGAAGGCAGACGCCTAACCGCTGTGCCACCCAGGCGCCCCAGTACAGCTAAAAGTCTTAAGAAAGCTTTTTGTTTACTGTTTAAGAGACAGATTTTTAATGGTTCTATTTTAGTAGATTTGTCCCCTTTCAATAAAAATAGAGCACTACACAAGTCCTAATTAGGTCATTTTCACTAAGAAAGAAAATTTAATTTCCCTGCCCATAATATGGATATATCATGATTGGATGGAAAAGTCCATGAGTTTGTAGAGGAAGTGTCACCAAGTGCTGGGAGAGCAAGGACGTGAGCAGAGCCACGGCCAACAATGAGAGGTTGTTGGCTTACCAACGAGGCAGAGGCACACATGCAAATTCTCAAATCACACCTGGGTCTCTGTGGACCGAATTAGAGGTTAAATCCGGCCCAGGGCTGGCATTAGGGAAAGGCTTGCTCTTCACTGGGGAACTGTTTACTTCATCCAAAAGGCCAGGGCTATACTGGGAAGGGACATAAATCTTGCACAAAACAGACCTTCACATTGGAAATGTTAATCCAAGCCAAATAGGTAGGGTTTTTTTTTTTTTTTTTCCTAAGTACCAATTATGGTGATCCTGGGGGGAAATGGATTTGGGGTAAACACCACCTGCATTGGCAGCTGCGAGAATGTGACAGGAGCGTTTGGCATCTGAACCCCCCATTATGTATGTTGCATTATGAGTAGAATGTGTGAATTCCATCTGTCCCAAGACTGTGGTTCTTTATTGCTAAAAACCGGTTTTGACAGACCAATTACAGATGGAAAAGACTCCCTCATTTATCTAAGCTGGACCCCAGGCAGCCCCTGTGCTGTATAGTATGCCATAATTAAGTTAGTTGAGACAGTCTAATTCCTAATGCTCTGAGTATAATGTCTGACATTTGTGCTGTTCCCAGTTTTTGTCCGCCATCCTGGCTCTGGTCAGGAAAACAGGGACTAAGAACAGGTCGGGTACAAGTCAAGGTCGGAATCGGTAGCATCGGCTACCTTGTTTTCCGTCCTCATACAGACAGAATTGGGAAGCGGAAGCACTCTTTTCAAGGCCTGCTAGGGTGACTGTCCAGGAGACTTCTGCTAGTCCCGGCAACAAGCTACATGAGCAGCGAAAGGAACAGAACAGAAAGCCGTATTTCCTACTGAGATTTATGCTGGAAAATTGTTGCTGCCAGGGCCATGGGTTATACTGAGACATTTCTGAGCTTCCTCTGGGTTTTTGAACAAGACGAGCTTTGAAGAGACATAGAATTGCTGTTCTGTTTCCTTGGTTAGGGGCAATTAATCATGGTGGTATGCCACCAACAAATGAAAATATTTTTCTTTTAGACAGGCAGGAAAGTTGGAAAGGAAGTCAGGAAGAGTGTTCCACTCTAAATACATCTTTCTTTATTTTAGAGTCCGTGCAGGATGTTTTTATTTTATGAGTACATTTCCAACAAGAGGGCTGAAACCCCGCCGCAAAGCAGGTCCGTGATACTACGGTCCTGTGTTCCCAGTCGTGCCCTCTTGCTAACTCAAGGATGTCTTTAGTGCGTTCTTCTCACCATAGTACTAGGACAGGCATTCTACTTCCAGTAGAAAGACACTACGGTTCCCAGATCTGTGGATTCCTCGGATCTGTGCCTAGGTATCTGACTATACCTGCCTTTTCCCAACTAACACTTCATGCAGACTAGCTACAGTTCTGCCTAGGAATTTTCACAAGAGATGATTTCACACAAACTCATTCCATTGTGCTTTAAATGTAGCATGTGACTTCTTTTTTGTTACTGGGAAAAGTGAAGTTCAAGATTCCAGATTTCTCTCCTTCCTGGTCCAACTTTGAGGTTTGGTAGTGAACAGCGACTTTGGAAGAGGGCATATACATGGACCCTGTGAGCCTCCTTAACTGCCCAGCTTTATCCTCATAGCTTGGGTTGTCGACTCACGGAAACAGTTGGATCAAAATATTTTAGCTACAAAATTCCCAGTGCTGGCAACTCAAAACAAACAAGAACACCAAGCACACAAACCTCTTCTGGAAAATACGGCTTCTACAGTGTGTGACACAAAGATCGACAGAGTGTTTTATCTATTTATTTTTTCCAGAATGAGGGAGAAATTTTAAATGAGGCCTACAGAAAGTCTATTATTTTTACTATTACTTTTCAAGATTATTTATTATTTTGTTTTATAGCTTAGGGATTTCACAAAAAGCCCTGTAAACTCAAACTGCTGTGTTTAATATTGCTCTTGCCCTCCTGCAGCTGACAGGGAATTTTCACGTATGTTTGGTTTCAATTGTGTAGCATTTATGCTTTAATGGAGGCTGTCTGACCTGTGGTTAACAGTGAATGGAAATAAAATTTTAAAACCCACTTATTTCACAATTTAAATTGAAATAGTTCTTGGATTCAGTAGCTTCCAAGGATTTTTTTCATCTACGTATGTCCCTTAAACTTTTTTTGCCCCCAACAGTCTTACATCTAAACAATGGTGTTTCATGGAGTCAGGTCTCATGGCAGACAAAGTAAATTCTAGTTTTGCTTTCTGTTTTCGTGTCCTCTGATGAGTGTTTATTAAAAAGCCATTTTGAACAAGTCACATAACCTTTTCAGGCCTCAGACTGCCCTCTTTCTTTCTTTCTTTCTTTCTTTCTTTCTTTCTTTCTTTCTTTCTCTCTCTCTCTCTCTCTCTTTCTTTCTTTCTTTCTTTCTTTCTTTTTTTAAAGATTTATTTATTTGAGAGCTCATGCAAGTGTATGAGGAGAGGGAGGGGCAGAGAGAGATAATCTTCAGACTCCTCGCTGAGCACAGAGCCTAATGTGGGGCTTGATCTCATGACCCATGAGGTCACGACCTGAGCTGAAACCAAGAGTTGGACAATTAACTGACTGAGCCACCCAGGCGCCCCAGACTCCCCATTTGTAAAGGGAATTTGAACTAGATAATGTTTAAGATACTTTAATTTGCATTTATAATTTTGCTGTTGGCTTAGGATCCTTCTAAATATCTAAAAAGGTTATATGTAGGAGTAGATACCATGACCAAGTAGAAATATAATGGACTTTGTAGTAAAAAGACCATGTTCAAAGCTAAGTTCTGCTCTTCTGTGACTTCTGTGAGCCTTAGTTTTCTCACCTGGAAAATGGATACACTTCTGTTGTTCTTACAACATTGTCTGGAGAATTAAATTAGAGTGAATGACAAACTATGTAACATATAGTAGCTCAATAAATAATACTGGCTGATCTCTTTTGCCTCAAATTGTTTCCAACACAAACATTGAGAGAGGATCTGTGCAAAAAAAAGAAACATATAGCAATGTTAGAAAATGCTACATGCAGGGCGCCTGGCTGGTGCAGTCCACTGAGCCTCCGACTCCTGGTTTTGGCTCAGGTCGTGATCTCAGGGTGGTGACATTGAGCCCTGTGTCCGGCTCTGCCCTCGGTGTGGAATCTGCTTGAGACCCTTTCTCCTTCCCCTTCTGCCCTCCCTCTGCTCTTTCTCTCTAAAATAAATAAATCTTTAAAAAATGCTGTATGAAAAGAGCAGTTTCTACATAATGGACATCTTAAATATGTTTTGCAAGAAGGGAGTTCAAATGAGGCTTAGCTGCCCCCGCCCTGCTTAATTCTAAACTCTGATCCTTACTTTTTCCTGATTATTGCCTGGACTCGACATTTGTCTTTGGTGGTCTCGATTAATCCTTTGTATAGTCATTAATCAAGTGAGGTCTGAATCCATTTCCCCATACCACCAGAGTCCAGAATATTTAGATCAGATGTAGGAGCTGTGGCTCAGATGGGGACTATAAGTTCTGAATTGAGAGGCAGATGACCTGCTGAAAGGGAAAAGCTTTGGACTAGAAAGTCCACTTGTTCAGCTTGAGCCTTCTTTATAAATTCATCAATCCCTGTTCCCTGAGGTAGCCTGTTTGCCCACTGGGCCCTGACAATTCATTAGAGATAGAAAAAATAAAAATAAATAAACAGAAAGTCGGGAGAGCAGATGTCTTTTTATCATAACCTTCTAATAGGAATTGAACAAAATACATGGAGGGCTTTGAGATGCTTAGAATAAAAGCTCTTGCAAATAATACGGACAAAAATCCAGAGTTAGAGTTGATCAAACTGATAACTCTGTACGTCAAACTCTGTAGTTGGTTCTGCATAATTATGGAGGGTCTCCCCAAATTGCAGAATTAAGACATTTTAGAATAACAGGCAATCCAGTCCAACTACTCGATTTTAAAGAAAAGAAAACTGAGGCCACAGAAGTTAAATGACCTGCAGATGAGCACAGAATTTAGTAGTTCAGAGCAAGGATCTGCTCTGCCATTTCCTACCGGGGTGACTTTGGCAAGTTCACAGCCTTTGTAAGTTCCATGGTACTTACGTGTAAAATGGGACTAGAATAGGAAGCACCCCACAATAATCCATAGGATGCATGTACAATGGTGAGCAAACTGCCTGACCTATATTCAATACTATTATCATTTTGGAATGGGAACTAAAGTCTGGCATGATAATGATTTATAACTTGGAATAATGGATAGGAGAACGCTACTTCATATATTAAGTTGAAGAAAATTTTAGATCATGTTGAGGATCAGTGTTTAGACTTGCATGTAGCAGAGCAATACATAACATTGAACCGTAACATTTTCCTCAAAGACAAACGTCTTCATGCTAAAAGCCTCTTGTTATGGCAACAGGGAAATTCCCCAGTAGACATAATAACTATTTAGAAGAAGAATTTCCCTGTAACTTCATAATAAATATTTATTTCTCCTGGAAAATCCAGATATACTTAGCGATTTCAGTCCCATACCTAAAAAGCAAATAAGCCCAATAAGACAAATGAAAGAAGAATAACAAAGACTTGAAATATTATTGTTTTATGGTATCGAGGAGTCCTTTGTTGTGATATTATGTGGCCCTCAAAACTTAGACACATTGAGTTTTTTATATATACAAGGAACTTCTTAATAAGAAGAGATATTATGTCTGTCTTAAGTGTTTCTGCTTCCTACTAGTCTTTTTTCAGGTGTTAAGCTATTTCACAGCCCAAATGAAGGCTCATAGGGTAAAGGGTAATATTTTAAACAAGCCAAATTGCATTCACATCCATCCTAATTCTGAATTGCACTGTTGATGCAGTCTTTTCAGAAAAGACATAAGAAGACCCTCTGTGTCTTTCCACTTCTCCACTTCTCTCGTGCAAATAGAGACAAGCCTGGAGGCTCTTCTCGGGTGGAGGCAAACTTGTATCTCAGTTGGGTGGTTGCCAGAAGCCAGGTCAGTGGTGAGTGGTCCTAAGGCTATTGGGTATCATAATGGAATCATGGATGTCAGGATGCTGAAATTAGAGCACAACCCAGGGCACTCAAATGTTGCAAGACTTTTAGTTAATCTCTTTGAAACTGTAGATAGGGTCCTGGATTGTGTGTCAGAATAGCAGGCAATATCATGTGATCCATCTTTGCATTTCAGAAGGAGGTAGATATTATCACAACAATTATCTCATGATGTAACTTGAGGGTTTTTTTTTCCCCTGATGAGAACCAGGAAAAAAATTTTTGCCCACTATCACATGCATCTACCCACCCAATTTATTTTTTCCTACCTTGTCGTTACAGTTGTCCCCGCTGAGTAGTAAACTTTATACCCCATAATGCATAAGTAACCAGTAGGAGGTGCTTTATGGAGGATGCTACCTTAGTTCTCATAGGTTCTCGATAAAAACAGAGAGAATTCAAGCATTTCCCATTATGATCAATGCTCGTTTATATATATAT
>NW_024423319.1:94840563-94872055 GCF_017311325.1 Ursus maritimus
TATATATATATATATATATATATAAAATGGTCTGTGTCATGGTCCATAATGTCTTGAAACATATTTAGATATTTCTATTCCCTCAAATAAAAATTACACATTTAGTTTTCCATATAATTAATCCCAAGTGAAATGTTTCCAATAGCCAGTTATGAAAATTACATACACCATATTCAATTTTCACGTAGTCAATAGTATACTCTGCTTGAAAATGTAATTAGATACATCACATAAACTAAATCCCAAGGAAGGCACATTTGCTTTCATTTGATTTCCCAATTGTAAGACCACAAAATGGCTCATAAAGTTGTTATGCCCATTATTATCAGTAATATTATTCAGGGTGAAACAAATACTTGAGAAGCATTTGTTTTTATGCTCGTGTTTGTTTCGTTTGTGACACAGTGATAGTGGAGGAACTATTTGGACCAAAAGCCATAAATTAAATATGTTTGAGAAAAAATAAATTGGGAAAAGACTGGACATAATTGAGTTTAAAAGGTTGATTCTCTATGAAGGAAGGTTTTTGTTAAGGGAAAATGTATTACATTATGGAACCAATCAAACTGGCATTCATTCTGTAGTCCCTGGAGACTCCGTGCTCACATCAAATGGAAGACTGACGTGGTCCTCAGCCTCAGGGCCAAGTTGTTCTACAGGTTGAACTCCAAGTTGTCTCATTACGTGATTAATGACATCTGCAATAAGAGTGATGCGCAGTTAAGCTTGCGGTACTTCTACATAAATAGGTTCAGCGTTAAAAGTTATAAATTATAAGGGACAGAATGCTCTTTCATGCAACCAGGAAATCACTTTTCCTGGTGGGCTTTTAATAACACTGAATCTATCAAGGGTTGATGCTTCTGTTATTTCCTCTAGGCACAACAAAAACCCAAACCTTAACTATTTATCCACAATAGCCAGGATATTTTTAAAAGAAGACAAAGAGGGGTTGGTGATAGGAATACCAGCAGATAGGTGGTTCCCGGAATATAGATCATCTCCCTTCACTAAATCTCTTTACGTGAAGCAACAAGGGTGCATGTGAGGACTTCAAATGCCAAGGTGATTCCTATGATGAAACTGTGCCCTTGAAGATGGAAGATGAACTGGAAAGTCATAGGCACTCCCCGGATAAGCTTCGGGCAGCCAGTCTACATTTCCAATTCATGTCCAATTCATGTCCCAGTACAAGAACCTTGCGGGAAGGTGATTTTGAGGGATATTTTGCTACGTGGGAGTTTTTCACACGGGCGATGTGATTGATTCTTACAGCTGATCACCTGTTCGGATGTGTTTTAAGCCACTCGAGAAAAAGTAATGCACTGCTAGACGCTACTAGATAATTTTAAGTGTGCAGTTCAGTGCAATGAAGTACTGTTTCAGCATCCCAAACAGAAACTCTGTACCCACGAAACAGTAACTTCCTACTGCCCCTCTCCTCAGCCCCTCGTAATCTCCGATCTACTCTCTGTCCCTTTGAATTGACCTATTCGGGATACTTGATGTGTTATCAGACAATGTTTGTCACTTCGCGTCTTGACTATTTCCCTTAGCCTCATGTCTTGAAGGCTCATCCATGCTGTGGCATGTATCAAAACTTCTTTTCTTTTTATGACTGAATAGTTCATTGTACATTTTTAAAAAAGGTTTTAGTTATTTATTTGAGAGAGAGAGAGAAGGAGCAGGGGGAGCTGCAGAGGGAGAGGGAGAAGCAGACTCCACACTGAGCAGGGACCCTGATGCGGGGCTTGATCCTGGGACTCCTAGATCATGACCTGAGCTGAAGGCAGACACTTCACCAACTGAGCCACCCAGGCATCCCTCATTGTACATTTTTAGCACATTTTACCTATACGTTAATTTGTTGATGGACTTGTGTTGCTTCCAACTTTTGACATGATAAAGGCAAAAGTAGGAAAGATTTCAACAGAATTTAGATGAAAATACTCTGAGGTGGCTCTGGTGTTAGTCTTCTAGTAATATAATGCTGAGCTTGTCATGGCTGAGTTTAATGAATTATATTGAACACATGAGATAGAAAATGCAGACCACTTATGGGCTACTGAATATATTGTCACCTTCAGAGTGTATTATTGACTATCTAGATTTTCTGAAAACACAGTCAACTTCCAAAAATGAGTAGTTACAGCTAAGCCCAAACACCCCCTGAGTAAATGTGGCTCCGTGTCATCTCTGCTTGATTTTTCTAGTCTACATAAATGAGCATAAATGAAGTACGTAAATCGGAACAACCCCACGAATCACTACCGCTTGCCATATTGCTATATCCGATGGCTAAGTATAAATCAGTCTTATTGAAAATGTAAGCATATTTTGATACAGCTGATCTCTTCCTTCTCTTAAAAATGCCTTCTTCATTTGTTTTTGGGATAATCACAGTCCCCAGGTTTTCATTCTCACAGGCCACCACTTGTAGTCCCCTTTGATTGAATGTTCTTTCTCTCTCTCTCTCTTTTTTTTTTTTTTTTAACACTGGTGTACTCCAAGGATCAGTCCTGAGGCCTCTTATCTCTTCATTCCTCCCCTTGCTGATATAATTTCAAGCTGGAGTCCTGAATACCATCTACATTATAACAACCCCGAATCCTATCTCTAGTATGGGTGTTTCTCCTAAACATCAGACTCAAAATGTTCGATTGCCTATTCGATAATTCCCATTTGGATATCTAATAGACATTTTAAAAATAACATGTCTGAAATTGAACTCCTAATCTTCCCCATACACCTGCTTTTTCCCGTCACAATTAATGCCAGCTCCCTCCTTCTAGTTGCTGAAAGCAAAGTCCTTGATGTTATTCTGAGTTTCCCTCTTTCTCCTACCCCATTCCCAATCTATCAGGAAATCCGCTAGTTCCACTTTAAAAATATATCCACAATCTGATGAATTCTTTTTTTAAATCACTTTACTGGGTTCTAATTAACATAAAAGAGCTGTATATATTTAATGTATACAACTTAATGAATTTGGGTAAATGTATGCTTGTGAAACCATCTCTGCAATATATGCCACAAACATACTTTCAACACAACCACCGTATTCTCAGTCACTATTGTTTCTCGCCCAGATGGCTATGGTAGCCTCCCCCAGGCTTCTCCCTGATTCCACTCTTGTTGCCCTACAGCGTGGTCTTAACACACCACGTAGAATGATCCTCTTGGAAGTCCGTTGAATCATGCCATTTCTCAGCCTAAAATCTGTTAATGGCTCCACATTTCTCTGAGAGTAAAATCTCAAACATTTAAAAACTTTAACAAGGCCATATATGATCTGATCCCTTTCTAAGCTCATTTTCTAATTTCTCCCTACTATCCTCTCCTCACTTTGGCCAAGCTAGAATGTCCTCTTCAAACACTTCAGGTGAGTTCCTGCATTCGTGATCTGGCCCTGGCTGTTCCTTCAATCTGAAGTGGTTTTCCTCCAGGTATCCTTGTGACTCATTCTACCTTCTTCTTGGCAGGGTTGCTGCCTGTCGGTGTGGAGATTGTGCTGTAACACCAGGACCCCTGGATGAGAGGTAAGTGGGTGCAGAACCCCTGCTCCTAAGGAACGCCTTTACACTTGTGGGTCAACACAAAACTTGCTTCTCAGTAAGATACAGTCTGACCAGCCCCAGAAGTCCTGGTTTTACTCACTGTATTAGCCGTATGTTTTATTTTCTGTATTCTGAGGCTTTGCTGTCTGGGACTTTGCTGACCTTGGAGGAACTGGCCTCCCTAGCCCTAGCCATTTCCTAAAAGTAGTAAAGGATTTGCCCACAAGTGTGTCTCTCATATGCAAACCAATCAACCCAAAGCCCATACCCGCAATGACTCCTTTATCTAGCTCCTACACTCTGGGCCACTATCCATCTGCCCTAATTGCTTCACAGCCAGATACCAGACAACTAGGGATAGTCCCTATATCCCAGAGCCTGCTGAAATACTCAGCAACTAGCCAGTCCTAGGCCTGTTTATCCTCCTTGCCAGAACCTTCTTATGGAAACCGCAGTAAAGGCTCTTGGCACAGTTCCCTCTCTCTCCCCTCTGCCTCATGACTGACACTGGTGTTTCCTCATGTGGCTCCCCATGGCATTGAGTGCCCACTCCTCTGAGAAACCATAAATAATAACCTATCTCCTGGTGGCAATCATCTGCTGATCTTTTGGCCTTACTATACCTCAAATTTTCTGTTAATACACGGTATTTTAAAATACTCAATCTATTCTAATTTTAAGTAACTCATATAATCTTCTAACATATATCATTCTTTTATTTATTATCCGTCTTCCGCACTTGATCAATGAAAGCAGGAATATTTGTCTGTTTTCTTCACTGATATATCTCCCACTTTCTGTAATGGTGTGTAGCACACAGTAGGTGTCCATTGACAGTTTATAAATGAATAAATAAATGAAGAAACAGTGGTAGTCAAGTGTCAGTTTACATATATTTCAAAGGCATATATAATGTTTTTCAGTGTTTGTTTTTCAATAAACTCTAATTTCATTAAGAAATCAAGGTACCTAAATGAGCAAAATCAAATTTGAAATAAATAAAATGCATATAAATATGGGCATTTTAGTAAGAAATGAATGTTTATGTGATGCTCTTTTAACTGAGATACATTTGTCAAGCTGGCTTATAGTCAATATTTACTGAATATATAAACCCATACCTATTATACATATTGTCTATAGCTTAAGCTTATCCTTCCTCTTATTACCTGTTAAAAGAATCTCAGATTATTCAGGAAGCAGGTACAAAATGGAACCCCCAGTTATTCAGGTAGCAGGCAGAGGTCCCTTGATTTCAGAAAAGTTGAATACCTCCATCGTCACCGGATTAGCATAAATGGCAATAGGGGGCATTTGGTGGAAATGGACTCTGGATAAAATGCCACAGATTTTCACTGTTCTTACCGAGATACAGTTTTTTTTTTTTTCATATGTAATTCTCAATGTGTTGTATGCCTTTGCCAATTACCAGCCTTTATTTATATGGCTGTTTTTTGACAAATTTGTCCAGTTATTTTATGTTTCTCAAGAGGGGATTTGGGAAGCTCTCTACTCAGTCATTCCAGAACATGCACCCCCCAGACTTTGGACTTTTAGATACCCACGGCATGTAGTGCGAGGGGGCTAGCTCTGTATAAAGGACAAGTTGGTTTAACAGACAGTCCAGATAAACTAGAATAGTGGCAGTAGTAACAATGTGATATACACTGTAGAAAGGCCTTGGCTGCTAAAAATGGTGGGACATTTCTGGCTCCTGATTGGATTTGACAGGTGAAAGAGAAGGAAGGTCTCACCCCCTGTCTCTGAGATTTAAAAATTGGAAAAGGCGGACGATTGGGTCTGGATAGGAAAATTTAAAGGTTTCAATGCATAGGTAGGTGGATATGCCTGGCAGACTGCTGAAAATATATGCAGAAAAAGAAAAAACACAGTACAATTCCACCATTCCTCAGGAATACAGGCTAAGATCGAAACTTTCGTAAATCTCTAAACGTGTGTATATTTTAGGAATAAAGAGTAACCGTGAGTGACTAAACAGTGGTGAGTGGAGGACCAAAGAAGAGCCCGCCTTAACATACATCCACTGGCAGTATTCCGCACTCAGTCCCTGGCTGCACGTCTAGCTTCTTGCCTTGCTGTACTGAGTATTCAAATGTATGCTTTAGAAACATCGCAATTACGTCATGGACATATGTCCACCTCAGATAGTTTACCCATGAGTGTGTCTCAGCAGCCATGGCATTTAGTCACCAGGATGCCATGTCTCTGGTCTTGGTATAGTCTTCTCCTGACTCTTTTTCTTCCCTGCCATCTCTCTGATACCTACTCTTTTTATAAATGTTTGAAAATTATAAATAGAAATATACTTTAAATATGATCGGAAACAAATAAAAAAGTTTTTTTTAAGCTTCATCTGTATATGAAGAAACCCAACTATCATCAATTCTGCTTGATTTTTGTGCCATGTTCTTGTTTTTTATTTCTTAGTGAACAGGGCCCCTTAAGTTATCATTATTATATTTTGCAACATAGAAAACTCAAGGGCATATATTTAATGAAGATGTTATTATGGTGATGAATGTTGTTATTAAGATGTCTTGGAAAATGAATTCATAATAGCTAAAATATAAATGAACTTCTCTCTTTTGAAAACATTTTGTTTCTCTTCTTTCTAAAGATATTTGTGTAGGATAGCAACTAATAATACCCATAGCAAGACACTCCTTTTCCAGAACTTTTACTGGTACTGTTGTACTTGCCTTGGATGCCATGGGTGATTCATAGATCAGGACCACTCCGTTCAAATTCATACAATTATTTCAGCAATTTCAAATGGTCTGTGTATGTGTATACACACACATATATACATATATGTGTCTGTGTGTTCCTGAAATTTTATATATTATATGCCATTATATATAGATATAGAGAGACCCAGTTTCAAGCCCAAATTCTGTGTTTAATTCTTTAAGAACCAGATAATATACTCTGGCTGTGTACATAAGGGTATATGTGTTTCTTATCCTTTATAAAACAGTGCTTGATTTCTCATCAGAAAGGTGCAGTGAGTTTACACTTTGACACATGCCTCTAATCCAAGGAGATAGTAAATGGTAATGCTTGAAACTAGAAAAAACATGGTAGAGTCAGGCCAAAAGGAACAAGATAAAAATCATCAGGGACCATAAAAAGAAGAAAACAATGATTCCGTTTCTAGGTGGTAAATCATACACGCGCTCCTTGTATTTTGGGCAACGGGCTTATTTTTCAAATTCCATGCTTGAATTCAGGGACTGAGGGGTACTGCCTCCACTTTTTAAGGAGACTGAAAACATTGTTGTGGAGGGAGGCATCGTTGTCTAGCAAAACCTCACGCTGACGCACTGCCTGAAGTTTCTAGCTTGCTGAAGGATGGGGTTCACAATACTCCCAAGATCATAGTGAGGCTGGAACACAGAGATCACCATGTCCAGTCTTGTTCTGGAGGGGGCAGTGGAAGGAGGGCCTGTGGACCAGGTGGAAACAATTGTGCAATCTCTAGATAGGCAAGGAATAATTACCACAAATTTAGCAGCTTAAAACACCTATTTTGGGGGCGCTGGGTGGCTCAGGTGGTTAAGTGCCTAACTCTTGATCTCAGTTCAGGTCATGATCTCAGGGTCATGATCTCAGGGTTGTGTCAGGCTCCGTGCTCAGCAGGGAGTCTACTTCTGTCATTCTCCCTCTGCGCCTCCCCCTGCGCCCCCCACTTGCAATGCACTCCCACACTGTCTCTCTCTCTCTCTAAATTAAATAAATAAAATCACCTAGTTTTTAGCTCACAGGTTTATAGATCAGAAGCTTGAGCAGGCTCAACTGGATTCTCAGTTTAGGGTCTTTTAAGTCCAAAATTAAGATCTCAGCTGGGTTTGTATCTTATCTGGAGGGTCTAGGGAAGAATGCTTCGGAGCACATTCAGGTTGTCAGGGAAATTAGGTTTCCCTGTGTGTCGGTAGCACTGAGGCCTCCTCATCCTTGCTGGATGTCAGCTAGGTGTCATTTGCAGATTCCAGAAGCCACCTGCATTACTTGGCTCTGGCCTCCATTTTCAATGCTAAGAATGGTGTGTCAAATCCTTCCGTGCTTCAGATCATTCTGAATTCTCCTCTTGCCTTTTCTGCCACCAGCTGGAGAAAGGTCTCTGCTCTTACGGGCTCATGTGATCAGATTAGGCCCACCTGGATAATCTCTCTTTGAGAGGTCAGCTATGTCCTACAACATAACACAAGCACTGGAGCACTATTTCGTAACATTCACAGGCTCCAGGATATATGGCCTGAAGCCCTTGAGCTGTATTAGTTTCCTACAGATGCTATAACAGATAACCACAAGCTGGGTGGTTAAAAACAATAACAATTTCCTCTCTCATAGATCTGGAAGCCAGAAGTCTGAAATCAAGGTGTCAGCAGGGTGCTTTCTCTGGAGCTTCCAAGAGAAAATCTATTCCATGCCTCTTCTAGCTTCTGGAGGCTACTGGGATTCCTTGGCATTCTGGGTACATCTCTGTCTGCTTCATCTTTACATTGCCTTTTCTAATGTGTGCATCTGTCCAAACTCTGTCTGCCCTTTTTCTTTTTATAAGGATACATGAGAATATATTTAGGATTCACCCAGATAATCCAGGATCAGCTCCTCTTTTCAATATCCTCAATTTAATCATATGTTTGCCATATAAAGTAATACTCACAGGTTCCAGGAATTAGGGTATAGACATATATTTTTCGGAGTGACCATAAAACCCACTATAGGGGCCTTTCATAGAAATTCTACCTACCACAGGGCAAGAGTTAAAAACAAGGAAAGCTGACAAAAAGAAAT
The DNA here is from genome assembly GCF_017311325.1 of Ursus maritimus. NCBI lineage: Eukaryota > Metazoa > Chordata > Mammalia > Carnivora > Ursidae > Ursus > Ursus maritimus. The sequence goes on from NW_024423319.1 coordinate 94,848,939, forward strand.
CCCATTCAAAAATTAGTCTGATGACCAAAATGCAAAGTTACATGATAAAATCTAATGCCAAGTGTGAACAAAACCCTCAGACTTTGATGCCACTCCCAAAAAATCATTGCTAGAAGAGCCTGATAAGGAATTTGAGATATATATGTCTGAGATGCTCAAACAGAGCTATGAAGGAATAATTTTTATAAAACATAACGATTTGGAAGAAAATTCATCAGAAATAAAGGAAAGATAGTATACTATAAACAAAACTAAATACTATGAAAATGGAAAGTATTTTAATTGAAATAAACCTATGCTTTTACCAAGAGGGATAAAAGTCTCCTGCTGCCCCCAATGCGAGAGTCTTGAATATTTGTGCCCTTACATGGAGAAACACTGATCAACAGACAGTGGAATATATCACTAATGTGGATCTCTACCAGGGAAGATTTTTTTTCTAGATTGTAGTTACTTAAGTGCTACATTATGTTTTGTTTTCTATTTTAACAAATGGAAAGTTCTAAGTTTTTGAAACTTCAACCACCCCAGTCCCACCTCCCCACAGTCAACAGGGCAAAGATGAGGAGCTCTACGTCAGGGTGAAGTGGGGCAACTACACAAGTGATTTTTAAAGGATGTGAACTGGAGGAGCCCTGCACCATCAGTGCACTGGTGGGACTGGACAAAGGATATGAATGGAACAAAGAACAGCGTTCAGCAGCGTGGTGTCCCTGGACAGGTGACATAAACAGTGAGGAAGAAGAGCTATGTGCCATTGTGGCAGTGGTGTAACTGGACAGACAGGGCATGTGGATGGGGAAGGGAGAGGAGTCCTACTCCGCCACTGCTGTGGGGTATCTGGCCAGAGGATGTGATCGCAGATGAGAGAATGAGCTGTACCCCCATCAGGATGGCAGTATCAGGACAGGGGGTGTGAACAGGACAAAGAAGAGGAACACCAAAATGCCTGTGCAGGGGAGTGACTGGACTGAAGAGATCTAAAGGGCAGTGGCACCCCGTCAGTGCTGTGAGGTACCTGGGCACAGAACACGAAGTGGCCAAACACAGGAGCCTGGGCCCCTGTGCGGCGGGGCAACCTGGTGGGGGAAGGTGAACAATGGAAAGAGGAGGAAGGCTGCGCTGTCAGTGAACCGCTGTTATATAGCTTGGGAAGGTGAAGAGCGGAAGAATAGGGGAGTAACTGAGCTGGGGATGTGAACGGGGCGGTTACTGAGAGCTCCGCTGTGTGGGTGCAGTGGAGTCCCTGGGAAGACCCCTATCTGTGCTCTGCTCTGATGGCCTCAGCATCCCTGCTGCCGTACTGTTCGGAGGAAGCCAGGGATGGTTTTGATGCAGGCAACGCAATGCCCTCCCAAGTCAGTCAGAATTGTAGTGCTGCTCTCCAGTGCCCCAGGAGAATTACAAGTGTGCCTTCGTGATAGCGTGATTTATAGTCATGGTGTCATAAGACATTTCATCTGCAATGGACTGGTGTGCTTTCCAGGGTGTGAGGTGACCTGACAGACACTATTGAGCTAGTTAGTGGAAAACCAATTCTCCTGTCGTCCTGCTCAGAGACTGTTGTGTGTCTGTCTCATATATTGCTGAACACTCTGAAAGCAGAGGTCTTAAATCTTCAAACACGTAATTGTCCAAGATCTATACTCTGATATAAATATGCGCAATGGTTACGCTCTAGAATATTAGCGAACTAATGGGGAAACCAAGTCAATGACCCAAATCCAGCCCAGGTTACAGTGACTAAAAGTCATCATGGATTATCTGGCAGCCTTGACAAACCGGGTTTCAGCAGAAAAGAGAATGGATCACAAAGCAACCCCTGCCACAGTTGGCACCTTATTGACATTTCTGCAGCCATGGCCAGGAAATCAATGGGCTGTGAACACTGAATTATCCTCTTACGCCTGGAAGTGATTCCTGCAGGCCAGGCTGCCGGATGTTAGCAGAATGACTTGCAGGAACACACACCATTCCTGGCTGCTTCCCCTTCTGCTCTGGGAATGGAGGGACCACCTTGGGTTCAAGGTTGTGCACCCCACATTCCAAAACAGCACTGTGTTCACCGTGGAGCCGTCTAGTTAGCCAGATGTCTCTCACTGCATAGTTGTGCTGTGTTTTATGTGCCAAAGTTAAAATACATTGAAGACAATAAGCCAAATTAATTGTGGCCCGTGGAAACTCTAAACTTTTAGACAGTATTTGATAGGTAGGGGTATGGTGTTCATGCAAGAAAGGAGAGGAAATAAGTTTGGGAGATGAAGTGGGAAACTAAGTTTGAGGAGTGTAACCAGGGTTTGGCAGTGCCACCTTGAACAGTTGTGCAGTTTGTGCACTGCACAGAGTGCCCAGTAGGGTGGGGACAACTGAAATGTAGCCCTGATTCTCCTGTCCAACGTGCAGACCCCCATGCTGCATCTGGAAAAGGGGCACTTCTTTCTGAGTCCTCTTCTCATGAGGGGGAAACGTTTCTCGTGGGGTGAGGTAGGAGCTTTTCCAGATCATTCCCCTAGAGACGGCGGCACCTTTTCACTCTGAGAAGCTACCTTTTTCTAATTCACCACTCCAGAGGGGAACCTTTCGTTTCTTAAGCATTCTTCCTGCTGGGAGCCTTCCATCTTCACCGTGAAGCCAGCAGTCTGCTCACCCAGCCTGACAGTAGAGAATGCTTTCCTCTAATACACACAAAGATGCTGTATGAGTTACTGGTGACCTGGAGTTTGTGGGGACAAGGGGAAATTCCTGATGCAGGACAACTGGTTTACATTGTCCCGTGCTGGTTAGTGCACGGAGACTGTTCGGGTTACCTAAGTGTTCTGACGCCCTCCACTGGGCCAGGCACCCTCACCCCTTCCCCCCGGGGTCCAGTGACTACAGAATCAGTTCCTCACAGAGCCGGGGCCCTAAAGCACCTTGTCCGGCTCTACTGATGGGTCAGTACTTGTGCCAATATATCTGTTGTTTTATATTTATATTTAGTTTATATTTTATCTGTAATATTTGTTGTTAGATAATTCTAATAACATCCTTGATCAAAGGCTGAGGAACACACTTCACCATCCGACACCCATGAGCCTGCATCCCTGTCTCGTAGGATATTTTCTTAGCTGGTTGAGGTTAGTTTAGTCCAGTCTCGGAATCTGTGACTATCTGAATGTTCACAGTCACTCTCTCTCAGAATTCCTAAGCTTCAGCATCCCTGAGAGGTCATCACGGGAGTTGTCCAGGAGAGGCACAGCCAGGCTTCTTAACCACCCTTGCTGAAGAAATTAGCCCCTTCCTGAAAGACTGTGCTGTCTGTCAAGAGCTATGGAAACAAGTTGCAGTGGAAATAAAGATACTTAAGACTGTCCTGATAGACTTTTCAAAAGTGCACTACCAGCACCCCATCCCCCCTGCTGACGTATCACAGAGGGATTCCCTTTGCTGCCTGAGGACCCAATCCCTGCACTTCACTGCTGACCACAAGGCAGTTCTTGGCTGGGCTCTTTGCTTTTGTGACAACTTATGATAATTTGGGTCATTAGGAATTTGGTATGTTGTGGTAACCCAGCTACCGGCACCCAAGCACTCCCATCCTCCCTTGTTGCAACACAATTCTTGGTAACTCATGCCTCATTTTATATCCTGAGGATGTGGTCTTATTTTCCACAACATTAGCCCCAAGAGCTGAAAACACACTCCCCTGATGCCTATTTTAGCTAAAACCCACCTGCAGTAGACAAGGCAGAGAAATTTCCTACTGGCCAGAGAAACTTAGCTACAGAGACAAAGGCTGGCATGGCCCTTCATCGGCCCACCTTGGGCTGTCTTCACCCGGTTCCTCCAGCCCTTGACCACCTCTCAGCGCCGCTTAGTGAAAACTGCCATTAAAACATTACTATGTACCAGGCACTGTTGGAAGAACTGGTGATTCACAGACACAGTCCTTTTAAGGAGTATATATTCCTGGTAGGGAGTTAGACTTTATTAAATAACTCAATGCTTCCATTGTGATGCATGACATGAATTAGAGAAATAAAGTTAAAACCTCAACAAAATGAAAGATCATTAATGTTTTACTGGAATAACACCACAATCCTTTTCAAATGTAGGCTATAAACATACTTTTTCATGTTATACTTTCCAAAGCTTTTCAAAGTTTACTCCCCTCCTCTGACCACCAGGCCTTTGACTGAAGAATTTCAGGCATTTACATTTAAAATAATCATCGACAGGTGAGGAATTACTAATGTCATCTTGTCAATTTTCTGTGCGTTTTATAGATCCTTTTTAGCTTTTTCCTCTTTTGCTGTCTTCTTTGTGAATTGATGATTTTCTGTAGTGATGTGCTTTGATTCCCTTCTCTTATAGGTGTCTGAACATCATTGAAACAGTAATTTTTACTTCTGTCTTGGCCAGTTCATAGATCTCCATTTCTCTGTGGTCAGTTACTGGATGGTTACTGTGTTCCTTTGGTGATGTCATGTTTGGCGGTATCATTCTTCGTAATCCTTAGAGTCTTACATTTGCTCTATTCCTCTTTTCCCACCAAGGGGAATTCTCTTGGGGCCAGGAAATTCCCTCTTGGTGCTGAAAAGTCCTGGCCTGGGGGTAGGATGATGCAGGCAAAATGAAACTATTCTTCCTATGCTTTTTATGCATTTATTCGCAGGGATTTTTTGCTCCACTATATTGCTGAAGCTTCTGAAGTGGACTTCTCAGCTCTCCCAAAGCTATTTTAATTTGTGGGTAGCTGTCTAATCGTTGCTTTTTATAGCAGGATGGAGGCTGGAATCCATTACTCCGCCATATTGGTGATGTCCTTACTTTCTGTCTCTTTTTCATTTTTTTTTTTTAATAATGATTTTTTATTATATTATGTTAGTCACCATACAGTACATCCCCAGTTTTCGAGGTAAGGCTCGATGATTCATTAGTTGTGTATAACACCCAGTGCACCATGCAATATGTGCCCTCCTTACTACCCATCACCGGCCTATCCCATTCCCCCACCCCCCTCCCCTCTGTAGCCCTCAGTTTGTTTCTCATAGTCCATAGTCTCTCATGTTTCATTCCCCCTTCTGATTACCCCCCCTTCTTTATCCCTTTCTTCTCCTACTGATCATTCTAGTTCTTATGTTCCATAGATGAGAGAAATCATATGATAGTTGTCTTTCTCTGCTTGACTTATTTCACTTAGCATTATCTCCTCCAGTGCCGTCCATGTTGTAGCAAATGTTGAGAACTCATTCTTTCTGATTGCTGAGTAATATTCCATTGTATATATGGACCACAACTTCTTAATCCAGTCATCTGTTGCAGGGCATCTCGGCTCCTTCCACAGATTTAGCCTATGTGGACATTGCTGCTATGAACATTGGGGTGCATATGGCCCTTCTCTTCCTCGTCTGTACTTTGGGGTAAATACCCAGTAGTGCAATGGCCTGATCTATGGGTAGCTCAATTTTTAACTTTTTAAGGGACCTCACCTGTTTTCCAGAGTGGCTGTACCAACTTGCATTCCCACCAACAATGTAGGAGGGATCCCTTTCTCAATCCTCTCCAACAATTGTTGTTTGCCTGCTTGTCTATTTTTGCCATTCTAACTGGCGTAGGTGGTATCTCAGTGTGGTTTTGATTTGAATTTCCCTGATGGCTAATGATTTTGAACTTTTTCATATTTCATTATTTTAGCTATTTTGTATGTCTTCATTGGAAATGTACTGATTCATTCTTCTGCCCATTTTTTTGATTGTTTATTTGTTTCTGTGTATTGAGTTTGAGGAAGTTCTTTGTAGATCTTGATACCAGTCTTTATCTGTAGTGTCATTTGCAAATATATTCTCCCATTCAATATAGGTTGCCTCTTAGTTTTTCTGACTGTTTCCTTGGCTGTGCAGAACTTTTAATCTTGATGAAGTCCCATAAATTCATTTTATCTTTTTGTTTCTCTTGCCTTTGGGGATGTGTCATGAAAAAGTTTGCTTTAGCCGATGTCGGTAGAGGTTGTTGCCTATGTTCTCCTCTAAAATTTTGATGGATTCTGTCTCACATGAGGTCTTTCATCCATTTGGAGTTATTTTTGTGTATGGTGTGAGAGATGGTCAGAGTTTTCATTCTTTTGCTGTGGCTGTCCAATTTTACATCCCTATTAATAGTATCTGTCTTTTTACGGATGTTTTTCCTGCTTTATCAAGATTAGTGCCCAAAGAGCCGAGGTCCATTTCTGGGCTCTCTATTCTGTTCCATTGGTCTATGTGTCTGTTTTGTGCCAGTACCATGCTGTCTTTGTGATCACAGCTTTGTAGTACAGCTCGAAATCCGCATTGTAGACCCCCAGCTTTGTTTTCCTTTTCACTTAGTTCCTTGGGAGATTTGGGGTCTTTTCTGGTTCCATACAAATTTAAAGGACTATTTAGTTCCAGTTCTTTGAAAAAAGCACGTTCTCGGTATTTTGATCGGGATAGCATTGAAAGTGTAGATTGCTCTGGGTAGCATGGACATTTTAACTATGTTAATTCTTCAGATCCATGAAGCTGGGAATATCTTTCCATCTTTTTTATGTCTTCCTCAATGTCTTTTAAGAGTGATTTATAGTTTCAAAAAGGCCAATTATACGATCTCTGGTTAAGTTAATTCCAAGGTAGCGTATGGTTTTTGGTGCTATTATAAATGGGATGGATTCCCTGATTCTCTTTCTTCGTTCTCGTTATTTGTGTACAGAAATGCAACTGATTTCTGAGCATTGATTTTTGTATCCGCCCGCGTTACTGGTGCTCTATGCTTTAATAGTTTGCAGGGTGAGTGGCTTCTTTTGGGTTTTTCCATATAGAGTATCATGTCGTCTGCGAAGAGAGACATTTTGACTTCTTCTTTGCCTATTTGAATACCTTTGATCCCTTTTTGTTGTCTGATTGTATTTGCAAGGACTTCTAGTACTATGTTGAATAATAGTAGAGTGGGCATCCTTGTCGTGTTCCTGATCTTAAGGGAAAGGCTTCCAGCTTTTCCCCATTGAGAATAATATTTGCAGTAGGCTTTTTCATAGATAGCTTTTATGAGTTTGAGAAATGTACCTTCTATTCCCTACACTCTGAAGGGTTTTAATCAGGAAGAAGATGCTGTATTTTGTCAAATGCTTTTCGCCATCGATTGAGAGGATCATATAGTTCTTGAGTCTTTTTCTTGTTATTATGATGTATCATAGCTGATTGATTTGCGAATATTGAACCAGCTTGCATCCCAGGTATGAATCCCACTTGATCGTGGTGGATAATCCTTTGCAATGAACTGTTGGATTTCTATTACAAGTATCTTGTTGAGGATTTTGGCGTCCATATTCATTAGGGAAATCGGTCTGTAATTCTCCTTTTTGATGGGGTCTTTGCCTGGTTTGGGGATCAAGGTAATATTTTGGCTTCATAGAATGAGTTTGGTAGCTTTCCTTCTGTTTCTATTTTTGAAATAGCTTTCAGGAGAATAGGTATTATTTCTTCTTTGAATGTTTGGTAGAATTCCCCTCGGAAAACCGTCCGGCCTGGAGATTTTCTGTTATTTGGAGGTTGTTTTTTATCCACTGACTCAATTTCTTCATAATTAATTGGCCTGTTTAAAAATAATTTCTTCCTTTTTCAATCTTGGTAGTTTATAGGTTTCCAGGAAGGATTCCATCTCTTCCAGATTGCTTAGTTTATTGGCATTATGAGCTGCTGATAAAAATTTCTAGTAATCCTTCCAATTTCAATGGTGTTCGTTTTGACCTCTCCTTTTTCGTTCATAATTTTTAATAATCTGGGTCCTTTCTCTTTCTCTTTTGATAAGTCTTGCCAGTGGTCTGTCAATTTTATTGATTCTCTCCCAAGAACCAGCTTTATCAGTCCTGTTGATCTAGTTTCTACTGTACTTCGGTTTCGCTTGATTGATTTCAGCTTTTAATTTTGGTCAACCTGCTTCCTTGTGCGTGGATTAGGCCTGTCCCTCTGTTGCTGTTCCAGCTTTGAGGTGGGAATATAAAAACTGCATTTTAGATTTTTCTATTCTTTTGAGTGAGGCTTGGATGGCTATGTATTTCCCCCCTTAGGACTGCCTTGCATAGTATCCTACAGGTTTTGAACTGTTTGTATTTTCATTCTCATTGAATTCTCCATAAATTGTTTAATTTGATTTTTGATTTCTGGTTATTGGAGTCATTCCCTGAGCAGGATGGTTCTTAGTCTCAAGTGTTTGAGTTTCTTCCAAATTTTTCCTTGTTGCTGAGTTCCAATTTCAGAGCGTTGTGGTCTGTAGAATATGACAGGGATAATTTCAATCTTTTGGTATCGGCTGAGACCTGTTTTGTGTCCCAGAACATGGTCTATTTCTTGAAATGTTCCATGAGGCATTAGGAATAGAATGAGTATTTTGGTTTCGGAGGGTGTAGTGTCTCTATATATCTAAGAGGTCCAACTCAACGATATGGCATTCAAAGCCTTTGATTCTTTTGCTTAGTTTTTGCCAGAGTGTTCTGTCTATTTCTGAGAGTGAGTGTTGAGGTCCCCTACTATTAATGTATTTTTATCTATATGTCTCTCTTTTATTCTGGTAAGAGTTGGTTGTGTATCTTGTCTGTTCTCCTCTGTTGTAGGGCATATATATTTATAATTGTCCATATCCACTTGCTTGAATACTTCCTTTAAGAATAATATAGTGCCCTTCTGCACTCTAACTATAGTCTGTAGTTTAAAATCCAATTTATCTGATATGAGAATTGCTGCTCCAGCTTTCTTTTGAGGTCCATTTGCGTGAAAGATGGTACTCCATCCCCTTTACCTCAGTCTGAATGCATCCTTGGGTTCGAAATGAAAGCCCTTGTAGACATCAAATGGATGGGTCATTTCTTTTTATCCAATCTGCAACCTCAGGGCGTTTTTAAGCAAGAATTTAAACCATTAATGTTAAGGCTGAGTACTGAGAGTATCTTTTAATTCTGCCATGTTGTCAGTAAAGTCTTTGTTGTATTGGCTGTGACTTTCTGTTTTGTATCACTCTTGGGGCCTTTTACTTTTATATAGAACCCCCATGTACCTCCTTGTAGGGCTGGTTTCGTGGTTAGCAGAATTGGCTAGTGACTGTCGATTCTCAGAAATGTCTTTATTTCTCCATCAATTCTGAATGACAGCCTTGCTGGATAAAGGATCCTTGGCTGCATGTTTTTCTCTGAAAAGAGCTTTAAAAATGCCCCCAACCCTTTCTCTCATTCCAGGTCTATGTAGCAGACAGGTCTGCGTAATTCTGATGCCTTTGCCTTGGTGCGTGAGAAATTTCTTTGCCCTGGCCGCTTTCAATACTGTATCCTTGGATTCTCATGACTGCGAATTACACTATGACGTGACGTGTTAGGTCTGTCATGGTTGAGCTTGGGAGGGTCCTCTCTGCCTCTTGGACACAATTTTTGTTTCCCTTGCTAGATTAGGGAAGTTTTCAGGCTACAATTTGTTCAAATATCTCTTCTAGACCCTCTGTTTTCCCACCCCTCGGGATGCTGGATGAATTCTAACATTGATCGTTTCAGCTTGAGTCACTGCTATCTCCCAGAGCCAACATTCGTGGGCGTGGATTTTTAAGACCATCTTCTGTTTTATTTTTTCCTCTATTAACCCATCCTCCAATTCACTAACCCTTTTCCTCTGCTCCGGTGACCCTGGCGTCAGAGCCTCTAGTTTGCCTGCATTTGGCTCATAAGAATTTTAATTTCGTCACAATCGCCTTCTTTCCGCCTTAGGGATTCTATATTCTCAGTAATATTTTCCTGAATACTTTTTCAAGTCTACTCATATCTCTGACCATTGTTACTCACTAATTCCATTTCTGATAATTTGGTTACATCCATATCACCTTCTTCTGTGGCAGGGCCACTGACTCACTGTCTTTTTCTTTGCTGGGGGGCTTTCTCTACTTGTCATTTAAATGAGGGGAGATTTGCGGTGTCAGAGCCCAAAATTATTGACTGGGTCCCAGGCCGTCCCTTGTTTTATAGGGATCTTAGAGATGTGGGCTTCTTCTTTAAAGATTTTATTTATTTACTTATCTGAGAGAGGGAGACAGACAGTCAGCAAGAGCGGAACAGAAGCAGGGGAGTGAAGAGGAAGAAGCAGGCTCCCAGCGGAAGAGCCCGTGAGGGACTCCTTTCCGGACGCCGGATCACTTAGCCGGAGACAAGGCGCTCAATGACTGGACGCCACCCAGGCGCCTCGGGTTGTGGGCTTCTTGATTTTTCAGCCTGCCTTCTGTGTTCTGGGGGGGCCTGCGCCTGAGACTCAGGCAACCCCTGTTTGGTTAGAGTCTCCGTGTCCCCTGCGAGAGGAGGATGGGGATGGGCACTCTCTGAGCCGGTATTTCCAGGCTTTTGCTCTGGCGGCTTCCCCGGCGGCCGGCTAGCACTCTTCTGAGGGTCAGGCAGCAGAGAGCTGCATTGTCTCAGAGCAGAGGATTGCGGCCCGCTTCTCCACTGATGTTCTGGGCCACTTTAACTCTGTTACCTGTTGGTGCGTGCTCAACCCTGCAGCGTCTCCGGGATGTGCGCACCAACCCGAGGCGTCCCTGCCCTCACTTCCAGGGCCGGCGCGTCTCTGTCCCTTTGTGTCTACGTGCCGCTCAGCCACCTGGCCGCCCCCCGCTGCGCCTCGGGTCTCGGTCTCAGTCTATACCCGGTGAGCACACCACCTCGATTCGAGCTTCGTAAAGTCCTGGTGGCGCGACTGCGTCAGGGGTGCTCAGTCTGCTGTTTCGGGTGCCGACCGCTGAAGCCTCAGCCGCTTCCCCGTGCAGGTGGCCCGCCAGCCGCCAGCCGCCCACGCTTGCAGCTCCGGGAGTTCGGTCTCAGTCTGGATCCCGTGAGCACACCGGGATTCCGTTGTTCCGGGGGAGATGCCTGGTGGCAGGCGCGTTCACGGCTCACCGGTCTCAGTCCGCTCTCTCGCGGGTGCCCTGTGGAGATCCGCCCGCTCCCCGTGCAGGTGGCTGCCGCTTCCCGGCGTAAGCGCGGCGACTCCCTCCCCTTCAGGTTTATCTTCGATATCCGTGCATAGTTTTACAGCTCCCCTCTTCGTACCTCAATACTCAGCGCTGGAGATGTTCATTTGTAGAGATCCAGATGCATCATCCTGCGTCTCAGGCTGATTCCATGGTTATTTAGGCTGGTCTGGTACCTATCCAGCTCGACTCAGGGGACAGGCTGAAAAAGGGGTCCCCTACTCCTCCGCCATCTTAACTCTCTCCTTCTGTCTCTTTTTCAAAGAAATGCTGTGCTCTTATGTTGCCATGCCATTATAAGAGTAGATACATGATTAAGTTTGACTTAGGAGAATACCCTATGTCCCCCTGCCCATCCACACACATGCACACACATGTACATGCACACACATTCAGGTGCAGATCGTGACTGGGTGAGAGTTGCAGAGAGAGTTGACCCAGTCTGATCAGTCAGATTCTACTCCAGTGCCTTTGCTGCATCCGTCAGGAAAAAGGGGCTTTTTTGTGTCCAGAATTTCTAGCTCTAAAAGTAGTGTGTACTTACAGTAGCATCTCCGCATCCACAAGGGAAAGAATAATCTAGGGGTAAATCCAACAATGAGAAAAGCGAAGTTGAAATATGGAGAACAGAAGAGAGAATCTTAATGACTTAGTTCAGCCTCCTGGGTCAGATACAGATCTAATAATATCTGAAGATAGCTTGCATCATTCTTTTCATGCCGCGTACCATATTTATGTTTTCTTTAGTATGAGAATATTTTCTGCCATGGGTTCTGAAAAACACACTGTGATAGTAGGAAAAGATGAACAGAGAGGACTGTGTATACCCATAGAATATATGCATTGTGCTCTGGAGTAAGGAATGAGGTTAGATAATTAGATGAACCAGAATATCTCCAGAAGGGGAAAAATTCCATTTCTGTCTCTCAAAACATGAACCATGACGTTCTCATTTGTTTATAGAAGGCATTTGAAAAATACTACCACTCAGTCCTTCTTGTTTTGGGGACATCTGAGGAATCCAGAAGTTTGTACAAGAAGTCTGTGAATTTATATATTACTTTATTATTGACAGCATGGGTTTATTCTATGAATTTTGTTGTCAAAACAACTTTTTGAGCTTTCTGTGGCATGTATTATCATTTCCATTGTACAGAAAAGAATAGTGGGACAAAAGAAAGTCCCATGGTTTGCCCAAAGCTATGAAAATAATTAGGGACTGGGCTGGTATTTGAAACTAGGTCTTCTGATCCTAGATTTGGTGTTTATTTCTCAAGACAACTCTTTATTCCATGTTCAGTAGTGCCTCATTTTCTGGGAAAAATTATTAAATTCACAAAGTATCCTAATCATCTCTTTTTAAAAAAAGATATACTTAATTTTTTGAGATGTAATTCACATACCATACAGTTCACTTATTTAAAATATATAATTCATTTGTCTTCAGTATATTCATAGATATGTGCAACCATCAACAAAGTCAATTTTAGAATGTTTTCATCACTTCAAAAGAAACCCTATACACTTTATTTATCACCCTCATATTCCCCTGCTCCTGAACAACCAGTGGACCAAAGAAGTGTTCTTTGAATACAAAAAGGGAAATAAAAAAATCTTCAAACAAATAAAAATGGAAACACAAAATATGTAAACATGGGATATAGCAAAAGCAATTCTCTTAGGCAGTTATAATGTCAAATGCATACATTAGGAAAAAGGAAACATAGGCAACAAGCTGCCCAAGTTTATACCTGAAGAAACTAGAAAAAGAATAATAAATGAAGCCTAGAGTTAACAAAAGGAAGGTGATAATAATAAGAGCAGAAATAAATGAAATAGGGAATAGGAAAACAACAGAAAAGATGAGCAAAACTGAGGTTTTTTTTTTTTAAAGATAAACAAAAATCGACAACATTTTTGCTAAATTTACCAAGAAAAAATACAGAGGACTCAAAATCAGAAGTAAAAGAGGATATATTACAACTGATATCACAGAAACACAAAGGATCTTAAGAGACTCATGAACAACCATATGCCAACAAATTTAACACCTTGGAAGAAATGGATAAATTTGTAGAAATGTACAACCTATGAATACTAAATCATGAAGAATAGAAGATCTGAACAGAACGGTAATGAGAGACTGAATCATTAATCAACAACTTCCCAACAAAGAAAATCCCAGGACTAGATGCCTTCATGAGTGAATTCCACCAAATAAAGAAGAATTAACACCAATTCTTCTCAAACTCTTCTAAAAAAATAAAATGGAAGAGGAGGGAACAGTCCCAAACATATATTTTATTAGGCCAGTTTTACCCTGGTACCAAAGGACACTACAAGAAAAGAAAACTACAGACAAATGCCCCTTGAAAATATAGATGGAAAAATTCTCAACAAAATATTAGCAAACTGAATTCAGCAGAATATTAGAAAGCAGCAGAATATTAGAAAGATCATACATCATGAACAAGTGGGAGTTATCCCTGGGATGCAAGGGTGGTTCAGCATACACAGATCAATAAATGTGATACACCACATTAATAGAATGAAAGTCATAAGATCATATCAGTAGATGTAGGAAAAGCGTTTGAAAAAAAATACATCCTTTTGTGATAAAAACCCTCAACAAAGTGGATACAGAAGAAACATACTTCAACATGATAAAAGCCTTCCATCTGTGACAAACCCACAGCTAACATCACACTCAATGGTGAAAGACTGAAAGCTTTTCTGTAAAATCAGGAGAAAAAAATAAGTGTGTCTACTGTCATTACTCCTATTCAACATAGTACTGGAAGGTCCTAGCCTGAGCAACTAGGCAAGAAAAAAAAAATAACAAAAGGCATGCAAATTGCAAAGGATGAAGTAAAATTGTTGTAGTAGACATGATCATATACATAGAGAAACCTAAAGACTCCACCAAAAAACTGTTAGAATTTTAAAAATTTAGTAGTTTCAGGATACAAAATCAACATACAAAATTCAGTTGCATTTTATACACTAACAACAAAATACCTGAAAATAAATCTCATTTATAACACTGTCAAAAAGAAAATACCTAGGAATAAATTTAATCAAGGAGGTTAAAGATTTATAAACTGAAAACTGTAAGACATTGATTAAAATTAAGAAAGACACAAATAAATGGAAAGATATCACATATTCATGGGTTGAAATAGTTATATTGTAAAAATGTCCATACTATCCTAAGCCATCTACAGATTCGATGTAGTCCCTATCAAGATTTGTGCATTTTTCACAGAAATAGAAAAAGCAATCCTAAAATTAACATGGAACCACAAAAGACCCCCAAAAGCCAAAGCTTTCTTGAGAAAGAACAAAGCTGGAGGCATCATACTTCCTGATTTCAAACTATATTACAGAGCTATAATGATCAAAACAGTATGGTACTATTATAAAAACAGACACATAGACCAGTGGACCAGAATCGAGAGCCTAGAAATAACCTAACACATACATGATCAACTAATGTTTGACAAAGGAGCCAAGAATACTCCTTGGGGAAAGGATAGTCTCTTCAATGAATGGCTTTGGGAAAACTAGATATCCACATACAAGAGAATGAATTTGGACCCCTGTCTTTTTTTCACTGAAGTATAGTTGACATTCAATGCTATATTAGTTTCAGGTGTACAACATAGTGATTCATCAATTCCATACATTAGGCTATGTTCACCACAGTAAGTACGGTCAGCATCCATCACCATGCAATGCCATTACAATATTATTGACTATATTCCCCATGTCTCACCTTTCAACCTTGTGGCTTCTTCATTCTATTACTGGAAATTTGCACCTGTTAATCCCCTTCATCTATTTCACCCATTCCCCCAACCCCCACCCCTCTGGCAACCAGTAGTTTTAGACCCCTATCTCATACCACTCACAAAAATTAACGTGAATTAAGAACTTAAACAAAAGAGCTGAAATCATAAAATTCCTTGAAGAAAACATAGGGGAAAAGTTCTTTCACACTGGACTTGACAATGATGTTTTGGACTTGACACCAAAAGCATAGGCAACAAAAGCAAACATGAACAAGTGGGACTATATCAAACTGGAAAGCTTTGACACAGTGAAAGGAATAATCAACAAAATGAAAAGGCAACCTATGGGATGGGAGAAGATATTTGCAATATCTTGGCTAATATCCAAAATATTTAAAGAACTCATACAACCCAGTAGCCAATGAATACATAAAAACTAATTAACTGGTTAAAAAATGGGCAGAGGGTTGACTAGGCATTTTTCCTAAGGAGATATCCAAGTGGCCTCTAGGCTCATGGGAGGATGTTCAATATCAGTAATCATCAGAGAAACTCAAAACTTCAATTAGATAAGAGATAATAAGAGCTAGTGAAGATGTGGAGAAAAAGGAACCTTTGTGCACTGTTGGTGCGGATGTAAGTTGGTATAAACACAATGAAAACAGTATGGAGGTTCCTCCCAAAATTAAAGATAGTACTATCACATGATCCAACACTCCCACTTCTTTTTTTTTAAGAGTTTATTTATTTATTTGAGAGCACACATGCACGAGACAGAGAGAGAGAGAACAAACGAGTGGGGGGAGGAGTAGAGGGAGAAGCAGACTCCCTGTGGATCAGGGAGCCTGATGCAGCACTCGATCCTAGGACCCTGGGATCATGGCCCAAGCCAAAGGCAGATGCTTAACTGACTGAGCCACCCAGGTGCCCTTGCACTCCCACTTCTGAGTATATATCAGAAAGAAGTTAAATCACTATCTCAGAGACCTGTCTGCACTCTCATGTTCATTGCAACATTATTCACAATAGCCAAGAAAGACATGGAAACTATCAAAGTGTCCACCAATGGATGAAAGGATAAAGAAAATGTACTACACACACACACCCACTGGAATATTATATAACCATAAAAAGAAGGAAATCCTGCTATTTGTGATAACATGGATGGACCTCAAGGGCATTATTCTCAGTGAAATACATCAGAAAGTAACAAATAGTATATGACTCACTTACCTGTGAAATATAAAAAAGCCAAACTCAGAAACAGAGAGTAGATTGGCAGTTACCTGCAGCTGGGGGTGTGGGAAATATGCTAGTGAGTGGGTACAAACTTCCAGTTATAGAAAGAACAAAGTCTGGGAAAGTCATGTACAGCATAGTGACTGTAGTTGACAATACTGCGTACGTGAAAGTTGCTGAAAGAGTAGATCTTAACTGTCCTCACTACAGCAAAAATGAAAACCATGTGAGGTGATAGATATGCTAACTGATCTTATTTTGGTAATCATTTCACAATATATACATAAGGTATCAAATTATCACATTGTACACCTTCAGTGTACATGATGTTACGTATCAATTAAACCTCACCAAAACTGGGAAAAGGTAACATATGTCAAACATAGGTAGTAAAAATCCTATTTACCTTTTTTTCCTTTCTATCAAACAGTGAGTAAAGTATTTCAGGAAATCTAGGTCATTGATAGGAAGTGGGACTTCTTTCCAACATATGGTGGGAGTAACTGTAAAATGTTTTTGGGAGTCACTGAAAGCCCTCGATGACCCATTTAGAATCCTCTTTTCTGTGGTATGTGAGAGAGAGCGAGAGAGACAGAGAGAGACAGAGAATGTAGACACATTACCCTGAGGAACTAGCAACGAAAATGCAGGTGCTTAGAGCTCAGGCTCTGAAGCCAGGTCGGCCATGTTTAAATCTTGAATTTACAGGCTGCGTGATCTAGAACAAATTATTCCAGCACTTAGGCCCTGATTCTTAACAATTAATGCGGAGAAAATAAGAGCACCTACTTCAGAGGATTTTTGTAAGGATTGGGTGAATTAATTCATGTGAAAGATGTAGGACAATGCTGGGCATACAGTAAGCAGCAGTTATTGCTGTAATTTTAAAGATGACTCTTTGTAATTACAGAAAGGCAAATGCAGTCACATGAAATGATGTCATGCTCCTGAGAATCAACTGCAAAATTGCTTATTTCTCCAGGCTTTTCTGTTGTCCCCAAATCATACTACTTGGTGGTAATTCTCTAATAAGTAGAAATGGCACGGCAAAGATAAAACAGAGTGAAAGAGGGAGAGAATCATTTCCCCTAAATTCTGATTTATACAACCCAAGGGAAGAGAGAAGAGCTAGAAACTGAAGCCAGGGGACCCACACCAATCACAGTGTCTGCAGCTCTGCCTCTCGCTGTGATATTCTGACCTCTGCATATTTACATTCCTCGTGCTCCATGCTGATTTGCTTCACGAGGCACAGCCGCTGTGTCTCATCAATTAAAACGGGTTCCCAAATCCTCAGCTGTGAGTTTCTCATGACCCCTGGTTTCAATGTGATGCATTTTTATTTCATGGTAAATGTCAGTTTTCATCAGTTCAAATGTCCTCATGACATAATATGACTTGAAGATATGCAAATACCTTCCTACCAGATACTTCTAATTAGGTAGGGGTCTTGGGTGGGGAGGTACTCCGTAATTACTTCTGAGGTAATCAGGAGAAATCACATTTGATTATATGCTCTACGGTGGCTTCCAGAAACTCAGGGCCAGTATTTACTGCCACGGGCCTTCTGGGAGGCAGGCTCCCAGCTTTGCTTTTCTGGAAAGATACTTCTCTCTCCTCTCAGCTTTCTCAGGCCACCTCCTCCACCTTTATATTCACGGTTTGCAGACAGCCGGGGACCTTGGTTTGCATTAAAAGTGGGCCACCAACCAGGCTGAGAGCAAAGCTGCACCATTCTGAAGATACCCAATAATCAAATTTCCAAGCAAACACACAGGTGTCAGGTGGCTTTAATCGGAAATCGTTGGGAAATGTCACAAGTACAGGCATTATGGTTAAAGGGAACTTGTCAACTAGTGGGGAAGTGACAGTGATGGTGTCTGGCTTGGACACAGGACAGGGCTTCAGTGCTTAACTGAATGGAAGAGAAATCTGTGAAGAACTACCACCATGAGACCTTGAGGCCATAAATCCGTTTTTATGTACTTTCACCTGTTTCAGGCTCTTTGAGATCATTTTATGTCGTGATTCTTAGTTTGACTCATAATTGTTAAAGCTTCACGTTCTTAAATATGATAGGGTTTAAGTTAAGCCACACCTTCTGGACTGACAGTAAAGAGTGAGACTATGAAATCCAGGGAACATTTCAAATAAGTGTGTGTGGTTTGCCTGGATCACTTCCACTGTCCTGACAAAGATATAAATGAGAAGGAAGGCTCCCCTCAGTGACTCACTGAATTTTCCTACCCCTGGTTTGCAAGTCTGTGGGTTTTCTACTTAAATAGGGAAACAGTAACCAGATTATCTACTGTGACTGCAGGGGTCCAGGGAAGGATGCCAGATGTCTCTCTGGTGCTGACATCTGCTCAAGTGGAAGAGAATCTGACCCACGCTGCAGTGCTCAATGCTCGCGTGACTTAATAGGTAGAGGAGGCAGTATTGTTAGGCTGTGTTCTAGGAATGGGGAGTGCCTAGTCAGCTGGGTCGACAAAGGCACAAAATGTGCTTTGATGTCAAGCAGTTGAGGTGCTGTAATTCTGCATTTACCAGGAATTACACAAAGATTGCATTCTGATTTCAGAATTTGTGAATTTCTGTGTTCAGAGACAATGTAATTGTCATTGCCTTGCAGCCCTTATTAGGGGCAGAGGGTAGAGCCATTCAAAGTCCAGTCCAAAATGCTAATCATAAAAAAGTGTTTATATTTGAAATGTAACAGTGGGTCACTTAGGGCCGAGGGGGTGAGAAATGGTTCAAGTGTAATCTAGGATTAGGCAAGAGATAGTAATAGAGGAATGTCATGCCTGATTTAATCACTGTAAATAGCCAGAAGAATAATTTCAAGACAAAATAAGGGCTCTGTACCACCCCTTAAGAAAGCTGACGGGTCTTGGGGCGCCTGGGTGGCTCAGTCGTTAAGCATCTGTCTTCGGCTCAGGGCGTGATCCTGGCGTTATGGGATCGAGCCCCACATCAGGCTCCTCTGCTGGGAGCCTGCTTCTTCCTCTCCCACTCCCCTGCTGTGTTCCCTCTCTCACTGGCTGTCTCTATCTCTGTCAAATAAATAAATAAAATCTTAAAAAAAATAAAAACCTGACGGGTCAAACTATTCAATTTAATTGCCTGAAAGAAATTTAAATTACCTATATTTGATAGTTACTCATTGTGCAGCATAGTAAGCTGACACCCCTCAATTCCAATGTCACGGTTTCAACAGAAAACTTCAGAAGCCAATAGACAACACTCATTCTGTCTTACAGCTACACACCGGTTAAGTATTGCTTACTCACATTCTTGCAGTCAATGTAAATGTGGCTTCTCCCAGGTCACTTCCCTGATGAACAGTATGTACCTCGTGCCCCAACTTTGTTGCTGAAGGATTTAGAGGATCATGTTGGGAAAGGGACTTTAACTTAGAGTATCAATTTACCTGCCCCTGGGACTGAATCAGTAGCAGGGAGAAGAAGCTGGAAGATTGTGTTAGTGGACTGGGATGACGAGTTGTGTTGGTGATAGAGTACCCTAGACACGGCCAGGTGGGACATGAGCACCGTAGCTGATGGAGTGAACTCCTTGGCATGTGTATGGGTTTGCCCTGGACCACTGGCCTGCAGGGTACACAAGACAAACTGGGGTCGGTTGTTAATAAGCAAAACAAAGCATGGACTTCTTAAAATAATTACAAGGAAAATGTAGTGAAACAGTCCCTGCACGAAGGTAGAAAGCAACTGAGCAGGGAGCTCAACCTCTGTGCAAAATTGTGGCTTAAGTATCCCTGCTCCGTGTCTTAGTTGTCAGGAGGCTACAATTACAGCGAGGAAATAAAAGGTTTGCTGCGGTCTCATATAGCAGCGGCACAACAGGCTTGACCCTGCTGGAATCATAAAACAAGGCCAAATCAAATGATTCCTGGTGCAAAACACCGCAAGTTGCTTTATGAGCAGCACTATTTAATTTTCTTTTGGTTTAGTTTCATTTACTTTGTTTCTAGAACTGGCATTTCAACATTTTTCTGAACAAAGGAAACTATGTTTCAGACATGTTTCTGCCCGGGGTTGTGTCCCCAGCTCCAGGCCAAAATGCCTCAGTGACATTATTTTTCAGTGGTTGACCAGAAGAAGCTTATGGAACTTTGCAGTAGACACTCAAAGTGACAGGACAATAGCGTGTCACTTCACTTGTCACCAAACAAGGTAAGGGTTCTCTGTATCTGTAAGGGAAACACGTTCTTTTTTGGCTCATGAGTTCTGAGCAACTAACGTTGGCCCTACAGGCATAGTCTCTTCTGTTAGGAAAAGAGTTCTAAGAAATGAAAGTATAAAAAATTGAAAAGCCTGGGATGTCTGGGTGGCTCAGTCGGTTAAGTGTCTGCCTTTGGCTCCAGTCGTGATCCCAGGGTCCCGAGAGCGAGTCCCACATTGGGCTCCCTGCTCAGCAGTGAACCTACTTCCCCCTCTGCCTGCCACACCTGCTCGCTCTCTCTCTCTGTCTCTCTCTCCCTGACAAATAAATAAATAAAATCTTAAAAAATAGAACTGGAAAGCCTGACCTAACTTTATGCAAAATTTCCATAGCTCTGTGTTCTGCATAGTATGTTCATTCTAAAAGTTTTCAAATACACATACTCCTAATCTGTTATTGCGTCAATTTTCTTTCTTTCTTTCTTTTTTTAAGATTTTATTTTTAAGTGATCTCTACACCCAACGTGGGGCTCAAACCCGTGACCTTGAGATCAGGAGTCACAGCTCTTCCAGCTGAGCCAGCCAGGCATGCCGCTTTGTGTCCATTTTCATTAGCTCCAGAAGATAGGGAGTTACGGGACGTGTGAAATAGAAACCAGGACGTGGCAGGGAAAGATGCAGACATAGAATACAGATTTTACAAACGTTGTGCCTAATCCAATATCTACTCATTGAAATTTGTGGCAAAGATGTACTTTGCCTTTTGTTAAACTCCCACTTGAAGAAGACACTGAAATAATTAGGAGGTTTTGCACTCTGACAGAGTAAAGCAGAATTACTCAGATGCTCTCGCAGGAATATCGGTAAGAGGCCTGTGCTAACAGTAGAAATGAAGATGGTAGGAATAACCTACTTTGTGTCTTGTCACCTGTCAGTGGGTCCTATACTTACTTTGTTTCTATTGGAGGACATGAAGGTAATACTCTTAATAGGCTGCCAAATGGCCCACACTGGGCCTACTGCATAAGCTGGAGGTAGGCAAAGCATCTTATAGCTTAGCAACATCTGTTTGCTAACATCTCCTTTACTAGCAACATTCTTTATGTTATCACCCACGACCATTCACGGATCCCCCTTCCCTGTTGACAGTGTCCACACAAACATTTGCTGGGGTGGGGCAAAGAGGCCAAGGTTTGTTTGTTTGTTTGTTTCTCTCTTTCTCTCTCTCTCTCTTTCTTTCTTTCTTTTTCATGTTTCAAGTTTTTATTCAAATTTGAGTTAGTTAACGTATAGTGTAACATTGGTTTCCAGAGTAGAATTTAGTAATTCATCACTTCCGTACAATACCCAGTGCTCATCACGACAAGTGCACTCTTGAATGCCCAGGATCCATTTAACCCATCCCCCACCTGCCTCCCCTCTAACAACCTTCAATTTGTTCTCTGTAATTAAAAGTCTCTTATGGTTTGCTTCCCTCTCTTTTCCCCCCTCCCCTATGTTCATCTGTTTTGTTTCTTAAATTCCACGTAGGAGTGAAATCATATGGTATTTGTCTTTCTCTGACTGACTTACTTCACTTAGCATAATACTCTGGCACCATCCTTGTCTTTGCAAATGGCAAGATTTCATTCTTTTGATGGCCGTGTAATATTCCAGTATATATATATACCACTTCTTTATCCATTCATCAGTTGATGGACATTTGGGCTCTTTCCATAATTTGCCTATTGTTGATAATGCGGCTATAAGCACTGGGGTGTATGTGTCACTTTGAATCAGTATTTTTGTATCCTTTGGGTAAATACCTAGTAGGGCAATTGCTGGGTTGTAGGGTAGCTCTTTTTTTAACTTTGTGACAACCTCCATACTGTTTCCTACAGTGGCTGTACTAGTTTGCATTCCCACCAACAATGTATGAAGGTTCCCCTCTCTCCGCATCCTCGCCAACATTTGTTGTTTCCTATGTTGTTATTTTTAGCCATTCTGATGGGTGTGAGGTGGTATCTCATTGTGCTTTTGATTTGTATTTCCCTAGTGATGAGTGATGTTGAACATCTTTTCATGTGTCTGTTGGCCATCTGGATGTCTTCTTTGGAAAAATGTCTATTCATGTCTTTTGCCCATTTCTTCACTGAATTATTTGTTTTTTAGGTGTTGAGTTTGATAAGTTCTTCATAGATTCTGGGTACTAACCCTTTTCAGATATGTCATTTGCAAATATCTTCTCCCATTCCATCAGTTGCCTTTTAGTTTCGTTGATTGTTTCCTTCACTGTGCAGAAGCTTTTTATCTTGATGAAGTCCCAATAGTTCGTTTTCACTTTTGTTTCCCTTGCCTCTGGAGATGTGTCTAGTAAGAAGTTGCTATGGCCGAGGTCAGAGAGATTGCTGCCTGTGTTCTCCTCTAGGATTTTGATGGTTTCCTGTCTCACATGTAGGTCTTTTAAATATTTTGAGTTTATTTTTGTGTATGGTATAAGAAAGTGGTCCAGTTTCATTCTTCTGCATGTTGCTGTTGTGGCCAAGTATTTCTCACCTGATGGTGTCATGTGCGATGACGAGTCTATACCGGAAGTCAGGTCCTAGAAGAGTAGCTGGATAAACTGCTCAAAAGAGAAGTGAGGTAGGAGTCTCTGCTTCAGTGACTAGGAGGGGTGAAGGAAGGAGTAACCTTAGTTCAAATACCACAGATTTTCCCCTTTCTTACCAAATTTTCACAGATTTCCTTGAATAGATGTTTCTCTGTTAGCTATTTTTCCTAGGGCCACTTCCAGAGTCTTTAAAAGATTGTGGGTTTTATAGATAAATAAATAAATAGATAGATAGACAGATGAATGTAGATGTAGCTGCACAGATATATATATATATATATACACACACACACACACACACACACACACACACACACACACACA
>NW_024423319.1:94872065-94894366 GCF_017311325.1 Ursus maritimus
ACACACACACACACACACACACACACACACACACACACACACATACTTTTCACCCATGTCACTGGGGAATGTATCAGCAAAGCCAGTCACATTATTGTTCTGGAAGTCACACTCCCCTCATCATCTCTTTACTACCCTTACTAGTTGTCATCACATTCTGAATCAAAAAGAAATATTGAACAAATTCTCTTTTTCCAAGCTTTACTGAGGTATGACTGACAAATAAAAAGTACATATTTAAGGTGTATAGTGTATTGTTTTGATACATGTATATATTTTGAAATGATAACCATAATCAAACTAATTAACCTATCTATCAACTCACATAGTTACCTTTTTGTGGGAGGTGGGAAGAGGACTTGAGATTTATTCCCTTAGCAAATTTCAAGTATACGATACATTACTGTTAATTATAGTCACCATTTTGTGCATTAGGTCTCCAGAACTTATTCATCGTATAATTGGTAGCTTGTACCCTTTGATCAGTATCTCCCCATTCCTCCAACCCCTCGGCTTCTGGTAGCTACCATTGTATGCTCTGTTACTATAAATTCGAAATTTTCTTCTGGTTCCAAATGTAATGAGATCATGAGTATTTGCCTTTCTGTATCTAGCTTATTTCACTTAGCATAATGTCCCCCAGGTTCATCCTGATGATTTCCTTCTTTTCTAAGGCTGAATAATATTCAGCTGTGCATGTGTGTAGCTCCATATTTATACACACTCAGTTGTATATCTTATCCATCCATTGATTAACACAGGTTGTTTCTATGTCTTGGCTATTGGGAATAATGCTGCAATGAACATATCTCTTCAAGACAGTGATTTCATTTCCTTTAGATATACACCCACAGTGAGATCAGTGGTAGGTCCACATTTAATTTTGTGAGGAACCTCCATACTGTTTTCCTTTGTGGCCTAGAGAGTATAATGCTAAGCATAATAAGTCAGTCAGGGAAAGACCAATACCATATGATTTTACTCATATATGGAATTTAAGAAACAAGGCAAACATGGAAAAAAAAAAGAGACAGAGTCAAAGCAAGAAACAGACTTTTAGTTATAGAGAATAAACTGATGGTTGCCAGAGGGTGGGTGTAACGGGTGATGGGGATTAAGGAGTGCACGTGTCTTAATGAGCACTGAGTGCTGTATGAAACTATTGAATCCCTATATTTATGAAACTAATATAACACTGTATGTTAACTAACTGGAATTAAAATAAAAACTTAAAAAATTCTCTGTCTTTAAAAAAAAATCTTTGTCTTTGATTTTTGACAGTTCGATTATAATTTGTCTCTGTAAAGTCTCCTTTGGATTGAACCTGTTTGGGGGAATGTACCTAGATATACATATCCCTTCTCAGACTTGGGTGATTTTTGCCATTATTTCTTTCAAGCAGCCTTCTGCCCCTTTTTTCTCTCTTCCTAGAATTCCCATAAATGTAAATGTTACCTCTGTTGATGATGTCTTATAAATCCTATAGTCTTTTTTCATTCCTTTCCATTTTTTTTTCTTTTTCTCCTCTGACTGGATAATTCCACATGACCTACTTTGAGTCCACTGATTCTTTCTTCTGTCTGATCAGGTGTGCTGTTGAAGTCCCCTATGGCATTTTTATTTTTATTTATTATTTATTATTATTATTATTATTTATTTATTTATTTGACAGAGAGGCAGCTAGAGAGGGAACACAAGCAGGGGGAGTGGGAGAGGGAGAAGCAGACTTCCCGCTGAGCAGGGAGCCCAATGCAGGGCTCGATCCCAGAACACTGGGATCATGACCTCAGCCGAAGGCAGACACTTAATGCCTGAGCCACCCAGGCACCCCATCTCTATGGCATTTTTAAATTGCAGTCACTGTATTTTTATAGCTCACTAAGTTTCTTTAAAACAGCTATTTTGAATTCTTTGTCAGGAGTTTATAGATATCCATTTGTTAGGGGTGGGTTACTCTTAAGTTTATTCTGTTCTTTAGTCATATCATGTTTCCCTGATTCCTCATTATTTTTATAGCCTTGTGTAGGTACTTCTGCATTCGAAGAAGCAATCAGCTCTTCTAGGCTATGGACTGGCTTCAGTAAGGAAAGAGCTTCCACTGGTGCTGGTGGGGAGGTGGTATGCTGGAGACACTGTGATACCAGATTTAGTGGTGGAGGTGCCATGCATGAGGGCATGCAATGTCTCTGGTTCCAGGGGGGTGTCATGTCTCAGCAGCTCAGTTAGCTGGGCCTAAGATATTGGTGACTCTGTGGTCCTTGGAGGCAAGAATTGCAGGGAGTCCACAGTGGCTACAATGGCTCTTGGAGTCCCCAGCAGCACCTCCAGGTCCAGCAGTGAGAAATTGGGACAGGTTGTATTGGGGTCCAGGACCAGTGGTATGCATGTGTCTGGCTTTAGGGCCCAGCTTCAGGCCCTAAACATGTGTTGCTAAGGGCTGAGGCCAGCAGCAGGGGCCAAGGCTGATGGAGAGCACATGGACAGCTTTGGGGACTGGAGCTGGTAGTGTTCATGCTCACAGCCACCAGTAGCTGTGTGTGGCGGCATGAGCACAACATGGCCTGAGGGACTGGGACCAGCTATGCGGACGTGCGTGGTTGTTGCACCAGACCCTAGGGCCGGGGCACCTGCAGTGGTGCTATCTGGCGTGGCTCCAGTGGCAAGGCAGAGGTGAATTCATGTAGCCGGAGTTGCAAAGGCAAAAAAGTGTGACGTTTTTTGAGCCCAAATCCTGTTTTTTATTGGGAGTTATCTTTATTGTAAATACTAAGGACTGAATTCACAAAAGAAAAGGTAGAGTTCAATATTAATTTTGTGAGAACTCTCTAGTGATTATACAAACTATTTACTATTTGATACGGTAATTAGAGAAAAGAATAAATTAAAGTTTTGGAGGTTAGATTCAGCTATTAAGCAAGATACACCCATGGCTCACTCATTATTGAAGTAAAAGAATGATTCCTCCACAGTGTGCATTTTGTCATAATTACAGCTCTGGGTAGCATTTATCTTAATTAGAAATGTTCAGTGGATTGAGGGACACTGCACATCATCCCTCATCTTATATTGAGAACTATTACAGCTGCTGTTTTGTTTTAGAAGTTTCACATTAGGTAGGCGACTGAACAATGAACATAAAAACCTTGGAGATCTGTGCCCATCAGATATTTTTTTCATAGTTAAAAAAAGAGCTTTCTTGATAAAAATTTTTAAATACCTATTGGCTGAAAGATAGGTCTCTTTCAAGATATGTTAAGTATTTTAATAAACTATAATTATGTGTACAAATGACGGTGAAAATATTAGAAAACATAATCATTTGTCAAACCATTTCGATGGGATTTTGACTACAAAAATGCCTGCTGATTGTTTTAATTTCCTATTACTGCTCTACAAATTACCAAAAATGCCATGCCTTAAAACAACACACACTTATTACCTTGGTGTTTTAGAGGTCAGAAGTCTAAAATGGATCTCACTGCATTGAAGTCAAGGTGTTAGCAGGGCTGCCTTCATCCTGGACACTCAAGGGGAGAATCCTTTTCCTTACACTTTCCTGATTCTGGAGGCTTCATTCCCTGACTCAGGGCTTCCTTCCTTCATCTTCAAAGCCAGCAACATTTGGTCCAGTCCTTTTCATCCTACCGGTTCTTTGGTTCTCTCCGCTCTACCTTGATCTTCCACTTCTAAGGACCTGTGTGATTACATTGGGCCCACCTGGACAATCCTCCTGTTGGGATGGAAGAATCTTCCCATCTCCAGATCTGCTGATAAAGAATCTTAGTTCAATCTACAACATTAATTCCTTTTTGTGCATCACCTAAGATTTTCACAAGTTCCAGGGATTAGGACATGGACATCTTTGGGTGAGGCATTATTTTGCCTACCACGCTGACCAAAATCACTATTTATAAATTGTTTTACGTAAGAGTGGATGAAGAACGTATATCCACTGTTACAGTTTGGAGGATCCACAAAATACTATAGTAATTAAATAACCTCGCCCCCACCTTCATGATTCATGACTGTGAAATACATGAATGACTAACTGGTTTCTATAGGCATATATACGTGTCCATTTCACATGGATATGAGTGTTTTCCATCTAAAGAATCATCGTGCGATGTTAAACATTTTCCAGCATTCAGAACATTTAAGAAATCTTTTGATTGCGTTTGTATTTGTAGTCCCTCATTAGAATTTCCTGAATGGGGGCACCTGGGTGGCTCAGTCATTAAGTGTCTGCCTTCGGCTCGGGGCGTGATCCCGGTGTTCTGGGATCGAGCCCCTCATCAGGCTCTTCCGCTGGGAGCCTGCTTCTTCCTCTCCCACTCCCCCTGCTTGTATTCCCTCTCTCGCTGGCTGTCTCTCTGTCAAATAAATAAATAAAATCTTTAAAAAAAAAAAAAAAGAATTTCCTGAATGATGAAATACTGTCCACGTTTTGGGGGAGAGGGAGTTTTATAGTTGGAAATATAAACATATCTCAAGTTAAACTCATGAAAAAAAGTCACTGAGTTCCCCAAATTATACTGTTTGCTGTTGTTTTATGATGTTTAGTTTTGTCCAAAGGAGCATGGTCTTAAACTGCTAAGTCTGACTCTGAAGGCAGTCTCAATAGAGGAGATACAGAAAACAAAATTAAGTGAAAAGCCAGTAAGTCTTTATTAAAATAGCTCTGTAACTTCTTAATGTGAATATATGAATTGACTACTCTCGTTAGTATTCATGACATTGGCTATATACTGCCATTATATAATTGAACCATACATTAAGCACTTAACTAATTAGAGACCTCTTACTGCTTAAATTTTCAAATTATTACCATTACCAATGAATCCACATATAACTGACACCGTTATATGTGGGTTTCCTTGGTTGTGCTGACTTTAAAGAGTCACTAGTCGATCTGCAAAAGCAGCTACGAATTGCTTCGGAATGAAGATGTGTATGAGGAGTGCACCGAAGTCAAACATAACACAAGGAAGCCTTATTCCTGTTGTTGTCTCTACCTTTTCCAGTAATATTTAAACTGGTTTTTTAAAAAGATTTTATTTATTTATTTGTCAGACAGAGAGAGAGAGAGAGAGCGGGTGCACAAGCAGGGGGAGCAGCTGGCAGAGGGAGAAGCAGGCTCCCCACTGAGCAGGGAGCCCGATGCGGAACTCGATCCCAGGACCCTGGGGTCATGACCTGAGCCAAAGGCAGACACTTCACTGACTGAGCCAGCCAGGCGCCCCATATTTGAAGTGTTTTTAAATGTTCCCTGTGTAAGCCCCTTAGGCATCTTTTTCTGCAACCTGGATCCATCCATGCTTCTGTTTGCATTTCTTCTTCTCAAACAGTGATAGGAAAGTCACTGTTTCCAGAAGTAGGCAACTGCTTTTTAATTGACATAAATTGTTAGAAAGTTTTCCCTGAGGTCATGTCAGTCTCCTGAATGCTTCTCACCAGTGGATTTTATTTGCCAGTGTGACTGATTCCTTCTTCCATCTTGGAGGCCTTCCTGGTTCTTAACTGAGGGTGTACATCAAAATCACCAAGAGAATGAAGACAGAGTGTGTGGAGGGGAGAGAGAGAGAGAAACATATGCCCAGCCTTTTCTTTAGACCAAAATGAATCACATCTAGAGGTAGAATCCAGCGTGTGAACTCAGACACTTTGCTAACTCATGTATTTATTCTTGCACATATGCAGTAAATACTGACCACAAACCAGTTACTACTTAAGATTCTGGGAGCTGTACACCTAAAACTAATAAAATATTGTATGTCAGCTGCAATTAAAAAAAAGATGCTGAGAACACATCAGTGAACAAAACCTGTGAAACCTCCTGACTTTATAGAATGTGCATCCTCAGCTTTATGGACAAAGAATGAAAAGACAGTAGAGAGTGTTTCATTTATTCAAGTGACATGTATTATTGCAATGAGATAACCGGGCTCTTTGTGGGGGAAAAAGTCACAGTAGACCATCCCTTACACTAAATCTACTTCCAGTTAGTATTGCAGTCAACTTATAGTCATACCTCTCTCGGGAAAGTGCGATCTTTAAGGAGTAGATTTAATTTTTTAAAACTGTATTGAAAGAAATTGGTGTCGAAGGGGTCAAAAGTGAGCTGGTCCAAGAAAAAAAAGAGATGTGTAACTAACACTGCTGTTCACACTACCCGACTTCCAATAGCTCACACCTAGGCCCTTGGACTCACCTGTGATTTATGTGGCTTTGCTCAAATTAAGCACTCCCCCAAACACCTCCCCCAAAAAACTCACCAAAAACCCTATAAATCAAAAGTTGTCACATTGCTATTCCTGTAACAACGACAGTGGAACTTGATCTTCTCTATTTGAAATGTGTGCGCTTTAAGATACGTGGCCAATGGTATTTTAAACTAGAACAGTTTAAAACACAATCCATTAGAGTGGAATTACACAGGCCTTCAATCATTTGACGACTGAACTCTGTGTGAAGAAATGGCTGTCAAAAGAAGAGTGACAGGGACAATTTTTATAGCCTGTTTTAGAAGAAATGTGGTTAATATGAATCTGCAGGAGAACTTCCTCTGACAAAGAGCAAATGGCATCAAATTGGGGTAAATACCCTACATATACAATGACAAAAGAAAGTAAGTGGAAAATTACAGCCTTGGCACTTAACTGTAGCCAAAAGAAGCTACTAGTCTTTTCAGAGAGAGCTATTTAGTCTGGCAGTTCCTCAAGCTATAATTTTCTTCTTTTTTGTTTGCTTCCTTAATCTAAGATTCCTTGGAAAATAACTAAAGAGATATCTGATTTGTACCTTTATTAATACTTTGTGTGACATTTGCCATCACTGTGTAGGTCTGGGTTTGTGAGGTTGGCGCTTCAGAAATAGTTTGCTTCCAGACGCTGTGTCTGCATTTCAAGGAGCTGAGGGAAATTATGCCTCAGGTTATAGATGAATGGATCAATAAACTAAGATTTACCTAGATAAGTATGACAAAAAGCATCAGCAGGAGCATAATTCAATCAGTTATGGGTTTTTTGTGTAATTAAAGTATTTATTAAAATACTGAACGCATATTATTTTTTGGCACTTTTCTTCCATTTTGCTCCTCTTCTAGTAATTTCTCCAGGTTAAAAATTTTGAAGTTCATATTGAGACTAGGATTCCACTACCTAAATCCATTTAGTAGTTTTCAATTTATGTTGTGATAAAGGCCCAAATCTTGTAACATGGACTAACAGACAAGGAGTAGTTTGACCCTCTCCACCATGCACCCTGTTTTCCATCACTGTTTTTGCTCCAGCACCTCTGTCCTTATTCCAGTTTTTCCTAAGGTCACTCACCTCATGTAATTATAATCTTATTTTTTTAAAGATTTATTTATTTATTTATTTTAGAGAGAGAGAGAGAGAGAGCACGCACAAGTAGGGGTAGGGGCAGAAGGACAGGGAGAGAGAATCTCAAGCAGACTCCTTGCTGAGCACAGAGCCCAATGCAGGGCTGGATCTCACAACCCTGAGATCATGACCTGAGCTGAAATCAAGAGTCAGACACTTAACCGACTGAGCCACCCAGGCACCCTTGTAGTTATAATTGCAGAAATAACTTGTTAAAGGCTGGAAAGGTTAAGTTAAAAGAATAGAAGTGTCCAAATAAATCTACATGAAAAAAAATTCCATTAATTTCTCAAAAAATATAATCTGTATTCTTTGCTGAAGTTAAATGATTGGCTTAAAGTATGTAAATAGAGTTTTAGAAAGGAGCCTCCCTGCTCAGCGGGAAGCCTGCTTCTCCCTCTCCCATTCCCCCTGCTGGTGTTCCCTGTCTCACTGTGTCTCTGTCAAATAAAATCTTAAAAAAAAAAAAAAATGTTAACAGGTGGGTGAGATCAGCAAGATATTAACTTATTGTGGTAATCATGTCATAATGTATACATATAGCAAATCATTATGTTGTACACCTTAAACTAATACAATGTCATATATAGATTATATCTCAACAAAACCGAAGCAGAAACTAATCTCCTGGCATAAAAACAAACATAGAGCTCAATAAAACAGAATCGAGAGCCCAGAAATAAACTCATGCACATACCGTCAGTTGATCTGCAACAAGCATGCCAGGAACACAAAATGGGAAAAGGGTAGTCTCTTCAATGAATGGTGTTGGGAATACTAGATACTCATATGCAGAAGAATTAAGTTGGATACTTATTTTATACCATACACAAAAATCAACTCAAAATGGATGAACAACTTAAATGCTTGACCTGAAACCCTAAAACTCTTCAAAGGGAACAGGAGAAAATCTTGACACTGTACTCAGCAATGATTTCTTCAAGTTGACACCAAAAACACAGGCAATAAAACCATAAGTATAGAAAGGTGGGACTACACTAAAAAAGCTTCTGTCCAGCAAAGCAAACAATCAACAGAGTAAAAAGGCAATCTACGGAATATGAGAAAATATTTGCAAACTATCTATATCATAAGGGTTAACATCCAAAATATACAAGAATCTCCTGCAGCTCAATACCAAAAACAAACAAACAAAACACAAAAAACACAACAAAAAAAGCCCAAACAGCTCAGTTTTTTAAATGGGCAAAAAACTTAAATAGACATTTCTCGAAAGAAAACATACACATGGCCAACAGGTATAAGAAAAGGTGCTCACCGTCACTCATCATCAGGGAAATGCAAATCAAAACCACAATGAGCTATCACCTCACACCTTTTAGAATGACTACTATATATAAAAAACGTGTTGATGAGGCTGTGGAGAAATTGGAACCCTTATACACTATGGGTGAAAATGTAGCATAATGTAGACACTGTGGAAAACATGATAGAGGTCCCTCAAAAAATTAAAAAATTGAACTACCACATCATTCAGAAATCCCACTTTGGGCTATATATCCACAAACATTGAAGAGAGTTCTCTGTCTTGATTGTAGTGGTTACACACACATCTACAACTGGGATAAAATGTCATAAAACTACACACGCATACCAATGCCAATTTCCTGGCTTTGAAATTGTATTATAATTATATTAGATGTTACCACTCTGAGAAACTCAGACCTCTCTGTACTGTCTTTGCAACTTTCTGTGAATCTATAATAATTTCAAAATATGAAGTTACATATTCAATAAAGCTTCTTACAGATGAATTTTTATGATATTATTTGGTAAATGGCTGACATTTTAAACAGTATTTTAAAAATATTTCTTTACAGTCCTTATGTATTATACATGGATATGCTATTGATTTTTAATTCATATTTTCACCAAATGCCAAATGGCCAACTGTTGAAACTCAGTTATTCGACTGAAGCTGGTGCTTTAGCTAAATATCATCATTATGGGATGAAGTAATGAGATGCAACAGAAAACCAAAATGCCATCACAAAAAATTCTAATTTTATTATTAAAATCAATAATTAAAATGGAAAATTTTGATGTAAGGTAGAAACAACAACTTGTCAGGATTATCCCTTGCTATGTTGCTTTTGCATTCATTATGCTTTACATTCGTGATACTAAGTAGAACTCATTTTCCAGTGAGGCCAATGGAAAGACAAGACTTTTTTCTGGACAGCTCTGCTAGTATAGGATACTCCTTTTGGTGCTGTTATCGAGAAGTTACTGTTACTATATTAAAGACATCCCAGAGCTGTTTAGTAAAATGTTGTCTGGAAAGAAT
This sequence comes from Ursus maritimus, assembly GCF_017311325.1. NCBI lineage: Eukaryota > Metazoa > Chordata > Mammalia > Carnivora > Ursidae > Ursus > Ursus maritimus. The sequence goes on from NW_024423319.1 coordinate 94,881,756, forward strand.
TTTATATTTCGAATTCATACCTTAGGTAAATTTAAAAAATCGTTTATCTTCAACTACTGAGAAAGACAGTCTATAGTGATCATTTTAATAAAATTTTAAAATGTTACCCTTCAGAAACACATTACTTTAAGAATTGACTACTTAGAGCTTCTAAAGCCCGTTTTGAAATGTGTTTAGTGGGGGAAAAAAAAGTATGTGAGGTACCTCATTTTTCTCTAACACTTTCTCTTTAAGTCACACTCTCTATGGGCATTTTTAGTGCTGGATTCAGTACTGTTAATGAATACTACTGCATATGGCTTTGGATTTGTTCGTCCGAATGTAGTTGTATTACGGTAGTAAACTGAACATGCTGTGTTTAAGTCATCCTCTCAAGATTTGAGGATTTCCCAAATAGGACCTTTTCTCTTGAACGATTTATGGTCTAATGAAATGAAATTAAATATTAAATAAGGTTCTTAAATCTTAATGTTACGGGTGCTAGTATAACAAAAAAACCCTACAAAGTCAAGTATTACTTTATAATCTAGTCACCATTATTGTCTTGTATTATTATGTAAGTTCTTATAAATATTTGCTGTCTTAACAGTTATAATGGGGGCATCTGGGTGGCTCAGTCAAGTGTCTGACTCTTGATTTTGGCTCAGGTTATGATCTCAGGGTTGTGAGATCGAGCCCCATTGGACTCCGTGCTTAGTGCAGCGTCTGCTTGAGATTCTCTCTCTCCCTCTCCCCTGCCGCTTCTCCCACTCATGCTCTCTTTCTCTCTAAATAAATAATATCTTTTAAAAAATTATAAAGAAGTTATAATGTCCTTTGTAAATTTTCTACTTAGTATACATTACAGTATTTGCATTAATTTTCAAATAACGTTGCTTATTATTTAACTATTATATAACTATTTGTATAAATTATTGCATTTTATTCTTTTAGTGATAAACATACCTCTATACATCAGCTGATACAGTATCAACATGTAAAAATAATAATTCCGCTTCAAATTAAAATTTTAAGGGTCACATATTTGTGAAAGTGAATATTCACGTATTCACATATTTCAAAAGACATTTTCTCTGTCTTCTGAAGTTGTTCACGCTAAAAATATCTTAGAAAAAAAATAGCTCTGAACAAGTGTCGCTGCTTGCAAGATGTAGAGAAACATTAAAGACCCATGGAGAATGTATTCCAACAGAAATATCCACAGATTCCATTTCTTACAGATAGTAATGACAGTCATTACCTACTCCTTTGCTGTGCTTATGTGTGCTAGCATTACTTTAAGCACTTTTACTTACGTTAACTCGTGAGATCCTCCCCTCAACTGTGTGAGTTAGGCACTAGTATTTCATAGATGAGTATACTGAGACAGGAAGTTTGAGTACATTTCCCAAGGTCACACACCTACTACATGGCAGAGTTGGGACATGAACCCAGGTACTATCATTACAATCCTATTCCCTTATCCACAATGCCATACTGCCTCTGTAAGCTATTTACATAATATATGTTGTTATATGATGTGTTGATATCTCAAGTTATTATTTTATCTCATATATAAGATGCAGGCCCTTGTTCCTTGAAGAAATCTCTACCTCAAAATGCCTTCCCCATCAAGCTAAGGAAGTTACGAACAATTCATCTACCATATTACCAGTAGGGAGCCCTTAAGAATGGTACATGTAGAGAATATAGTTAGAAGACAACAGACAACGGTGGATGAGAAGTTTAGGTCTGGGTGTCTTATCATTCACACTCTCTTTTTGTTCAAAGTTTGACATCCCCTCTTCTCTTTCTCTGTTTCAGCTTCTCGAACCAGGCTGAACATTTGGCACTGGGTTTACATTCAGTATTGATTTCTCAAACATTTTTGTTTTAATTGGTCTTGGCTCTTTGAACTTAAATAATTATATTAACGTACAACCCCTGATTCCCTAACACTACCGTAGCATAGTGTGAAAGGCATACATAAACTCTCTTAATGAGGTTCATACGCTGTCTTTCTCTACTCTTCCCCTCATCGACTATTCCAGTGAAGAATGAACCCTGTCAAAATTATGAAATGAGTTGAGTTTGACTTGACTTATTATTAGTGAATCCATAATGCTGCTTAGCAAGTACCACTCCATACCTAAGTTCTCATTAAAGCTCTTGACAGGAATTAGTTTATCTTAAAAAATGCATTAGCTTCCTTCTTTATCTGCTGAAAAGCATGATTGTGGGAGAAAATTGCATGGTAAGGGCATTGAGCCGTACAGGTGTGGGTGTTGGTATAATTCTGTGTCTGTGAGGTGAAATCTAAAGGTTCATGATAGCATAGAAAAAATAGCAAATCTGTAGTCCGACACCTCTATGTTTGAAACACGGTAATGGGCAAGAGAAAGTCAGGAGATCAACGTCCAGTTTGCAGTGTCTTTGTAAGGATTAGAAGCCACAAGAAAAGGATTCCTTTGCCACAGGACTTAGTACTTACTAAGAACTCAACTATTTTATTACTGAATGATAGAGACAATGGGGGGGGAAATCTACAGAATAAATGAGCATGAAATGCAAATCAGTCAGGATAATATACAGGTATTTTTTAGGTCTTTATTAAATTATACAAAAAATATGTAATGAATCAGCTGTAATTTTGAACACATTTGATAACTATTTTTAAGTGTGAAAATAGTATATAATTGTGATTATATATTTTTAAATTTTTTTTTTTTTTTTTTTTTTTAAGAATTTAGAGATGGAAGGGGAAGTAGGTGGGGATAGATGGAAGTAAATGGGATGATGGTTTTTAGGGCTGAGGGATGGGTATGTGCACATTGGATCAGTTCATCTACATCTACGTATATTTAAAATTCTTCATAAAAACAATGAAATGAGTAGTTCCCCAAAAAGGAGGGAAGCGAGGCAGACAGAATGTTATAGATCACAACCTAAGGCATTAAGCTACCCTGAGAAACCAGGAATCCATATAAGAGAGCAGGGGATTTGCTGAGTGGAGGCCAAATGAGATCTTTATTTGTGTGACAGATTTTGCTGGGGCCAGGCTCTTACACACACAGTAATCATCATGAATGTCACCCAAGATAAAAGTGTAGTTGTATTTAATGTCAACTTCACAGATTTCCTTTTGAATTCTGACTTTTCATTAACCCCTTAAAATCCTTGTCCTAATTCATATCCATAATGGACTCATGCGTTTGTTGCTTTACTTAATCTTGCTTATTAACTAAATAACAATATCTTTTTTCCCTGGTTTGAATGACTTCTACTTCATTTGATGATTTGCTAATGCTTCTAGACTAACCTTGCTGATATAAAGGCTCTCTTTATTCTCTCAGGACATACACATCGTAAAATATAGTATAAGCCTTTTCCTTACCTTTTGTATTATTATTTCAATCATGTACACTTTAACTCTCTTCGGAAGAAAAAAATCATTAAAATTATGTTAGAGATTATGCAGGATTGACCAAAAACATAGCTGAGGCAATTATTTTAGTTACGAAAGTCTCAGTTGTCAAACAATCAAATAGATGACTACCTAATCGATCCTAATCGCTTGCGAAGATGAAAGCAACAACTAGCAAGATGACACCTTGATTCAGATCAGTAGTTTTAATGACTGAATTAGAGCTCTGCGGTGATTCAGATTTGAGGAATTAACTGCTAGTCAGCTGAAAAGAAGTAAATCAGCTAGTAAGGGATACACCCTTTATATACGAAAACGTCAGAAATCACAGTGAAAGAGAGTTCAAATAATATTGATATATATGTAGAACAGTTTTACAACACAAGCCATTTACACAGCACTTTCACGTGTGGCCCAATTTAATCTTCACATTATCCCTATTTTATGTTGAGAAACGGTTTTTCGGCTAATGCAGGTTGAAAGCCTTTCCTAAAGTCACCCATCTAACCCTGCAGTTTCAGTGAGGCCAAGTTCTGAACCCAGTGGTTTCCCCACTGGTGCCACTTGCCATCCACAGACATCGAATCCTAACTTTTCCAAAGCTGTATGATTCCTAAAAGTCTCATTAAATTCATTTGTACTTTTAAACTTAGATCACAGATGGTTTCGTAGTTATCACTGAGAACGATGACCAATCTTCTGCCATCATAAATTAGTAGAAGCTTATCTCAAACTTACAGCATTATTAGCAGTTTGAGTGGAAAGTCTCCCTAATTCCATTCTATGGTTATTTTTGAACTAAATGAAAAGAAGTTTGAACACGTCTTTCTGTCAAAGGATTTTACCTTATCAGATGAAGAACCTGTTATTTTCTAATGCATCAGGAAACTGTAGACGTTCTTGACAGACTGATTAGAGTTATCGATCAGCTATCCTGGCGATGAGTTTTCTGCAGCCAGATTGTGTTTTGTTTCCATTTTTCATAGAGACTCCCATTGTTTCTTAATTTATCCAGAGTCATTTGTTTCATTACTTCCATTATATCTATTAACATAAAATCAGTTTCACACATGATTATCATCACTATTTTGATGACTTGTATCCCTGAACTACACAAAACATTCTGTATATTTCAAGTATTCCCCATCTTTTACACATGTTCTTTATATGTACTTCATTGACTATAGCTTTCTCAGAGGAGGAAATGTTAATTTCCCTAAAAACCTTTATGGAGCTACTGTTTACATATGATGGTCATTACACCTTCTTGGGAGTGAGAGAGTGTGTTGAAGGGGGGATGCTTAGGGAGCAGAAATACTGCCCCAAGGCCCGGCCAACACAGGCCCCTTCCTAACTTCCGACTGCACCCCGTGAGACAGCTAGCAATCCACTTGTAGCCACACTCTGGATACTCTTGTCCGAGGATTCCCTTCTCAAACGGCCCTGAGTCCACTTCCAGGACTGGGGGGGTGGGGGGGGGGCTTCTTCCTGGTCCCATTGTGCTGAATGCAGATGTGCCTCAGGTGTGTTCACTGCTAGGCCCAAGGGGTAACCAAGTGGTGGGTATTAGTGGGGAGGTGTGAACAAAATGTTAACCTGTATATGGAGGTGTCCCCATGAGCGCAGGGTCCCTCTCAGCACGGAAAGATGCAGAACAGGTGAAAGAGAAGGGAAGAGAGCCACTGGTTCCTGCTTAGAGATGGTTTTTTTCTGTGCTGCTACCTTCATCTCGAACTCCTGAGAGTCTGAGAGTTCAGAATTTGAGCCTGTCCTTCCGGGTGATTAGGAATGTACCTTGTCGAGGTAGGAGCATAGAGCACATGTTACCTTACAGTTTCTTAGTGTTATTTATAACTTTTAAGTACATAGATTTATGGTACGTGGATCTTTATTTGTTCTCTTGTTATAGGCCCCAGCAGTATTATAAATGGCCTGAGCAAGGGTGGCAGTACCAGACAGGGAATCTGCGCTTGCTTGGTTGGCATATGCCACTCACACACTGAGTATAATATCACAGTGTCAGAAGAGTATGTCATAATGGTTAACAGAGATCTGATGATTTTTTTCCTTAAGTTTAAATAGTTTCCTGGCTTTCTTCTTGTACTTACAATACAGTAAAACAGTACTTCTGGAAGCCCTCATTCAAAGTCACGAACCACATAGTTCAGAGTCCCAGTGTTCCGTACACCCGAGGTGAAAATTCAGGACAAGGCGATCTAAAATTTTCCATCCATTCAGCAAACGTGTATCAGTCGTGTACTATGTAAATAAAGGACAGTTTTCTAGGAAACGTTAGGGATAAAAAAGAGAAGTTAGGCACAGTTCCCATTTTCTTGTCTACTGATAAAGCTCGGAGAAGCCTGTTAATGACTGTCATATAGAGCCACAAGTTAGTATGTAGCTGAGAGACGCACACCTGATCCTGTGCGAGTTCCAAGGCACCTGCTTCAGTTGTGTCACCCACGGGAGAGGCCTCAAAGCTTGATGCCACCTGCTCCTTTTGCTTACAATGGTCTTACTATATTCCTCTTTCTAGCCAACTCCTAGTTTTTGATACTGTAGCCTCCGCAGTGTACATTTCCCAGCACTGTGATAATGTCGTCATTGAGAAGATAATGTACAAAACTAAGCACAAGCACAATAGCAAATACCGATGTGACTGCTGAGAGGGAACCCACTTTAGGATTCTGCACTAATATGGTCCTACCTACAGACCCATGCACCTTGCTGTGCTGGGTTTCCAGAAACCTACTGGAACAAAGGCTCTGGTATTTCCTCAAGGAAAGCAACTTTTTGCACCTGATGAGTACATCTTGACTTTGAGAAAAGAATTTCAATGGGAATCCTTCCCTTAGAGAACATGTCATTGCACCTGTCACAACTTTCTACTCACAAAGGCAAGAATAGAGCAAAATCGTTGAGTTCATTTGCTTCTAGTTCTGGCCCCTCTTTCCGGGTGCAAACAAATCTGCCAACCAGTGTTAGTTTCATTAGGAAATTTTGTGACCTGAATGCCCAAAATGAGTCCAGTGACTACATTCTTACAGACTATTGAGAACCTGTTGAAGAAATAACCCTAGAGGAGTCACCACAGAGACCTGCAGTCTGTTTGATATCCAGCGCAGTGACCTAGAGAGGGAAGATCAGAATCTTTCCACATCCTATTACAGATTGGCCAAATCAATGTGTGTGATTATTAAACTTCCTATACTTTAAAACAGGAAAAAGAATAAGCAGTAAAACTAGAGGAAATCTGTAGCTTCAATTAGATGTCCAATATAACCTTCCCTGTCTTAATTGCTAGTTTCATTAATACATCTTTTGCACATGGAAGGTGACTGAATTCATTGGGATAAGCTAATGTTGACCTCTCAAAGAAACAGTCCCTGAAACCTCAATGGCTAAAAACAGGATAGTTCATTTGTAGCATGGGTTATGCCGAGGCGTAACAGATGCTCCAATCTGGAATCAAACAAAGAGACACTGAATTTTAGGAGGGATTGTGTGTAAAGGAGATTCGCATAGGGATGGACATAAGGACATGGGTTTGGAAGAGAGGAGCAGTTTTGCCACGGTCACCCCAGAGCCTCTCCCGTGCCTTTTCCCCCTCATCAGTGCTTGTGTTCAAAATTCCAAAAGATCTGAAGGTTACGGCCTAGGTGATTCTTGCCATCACGGCATTCTGGTTTATTTTTCTATCAGATTTTCTTTTTTTACTAATGGTTTCAGCATAAGGAAAGAAAGGTCTCCAATTTAAATTATGGGGCCTATTATATTAAATGAATATATATTTATATTCATTAAATAGAATTTAAAATTTAACTTATAGGGGTGTGCTAGATAGTTTAAATATGTATTTATTTAGGAACTTTGGCCAGTTTTATGAATTTTCTAACAATATTGAGTTTTAGAAAAGACTTAAATATTCTTTTGCTCATAAGATTGTACAGAAAGTGGTACCTGGGTGGCTCAGTCTGTTAAGTGTCTGACTCTTGATTTCAGCTCAGGTCGTGATCTCAGGATTGTGAGACTGAGCCCCACATTGGGCTCTGCACTGGGCATGAACCCTGCTTAAGATTCTCCCTCTCCCTCTGCCTCTGCCCACTCCTGTCTCTACCTCTCAAAAAAAAAAAAAAAAAAAAAAAAAAAGATTGTCCAGGAAACATTATATGCTTTTAAATAGTAAATCAGTGGCACTTGAAAGCACTTCTAATAGAAGCTAAAAGGAGGAGGGTGAATATAATTAATCTAAAAGGTTATTAATAGCTAACACAATGTTTTTGAGAGCTCTAGTGGCCTAACATTACCCAAGCCCATCTGGTGACTTCTGTTGGAATTGCATCACTTGTGGGAGGGATAAACTGAATGTAGATACAACCTCAGAGATCACAGAACATCCCAGGAGAAGGCAGGATTTCCTGTTGTGGATTTTAAACCCTCGTATCTGAGGGGCGCCTGGGTGGCTCAGTTGTTAAGCGTCTGCCTTCGGCTCACGTCGTGATCCCAGGGTGCTGGGATCGAGCCCCGCATCGGGCTCCCTGCTCGGCGGGAAGCCTGCTTCTCCCTTTCCCACTCCCCTTGCTTGTGTTCCCTCTCTCGCTGTCTCTCTGTTAAATAAATAAATAAAATATTTAAAAAAATAAAAATAAAAAAATAGACCCTTGTATCTGAGCTCCATACCATTATCATTTTAGGTTCAGTGCTTTGATAGGAATGCAAGATTTTCTGAAAGTAAGAAATGTTTTTGGTAAATTTCCCTAAGTCTTATTAATAAAAGATATTTTATCTTTTCGAGCCTTATGTTCCAAGAGGTCTGAGAAACTTCGCAGCCATGATTCTATGAGGGCACACTTTTTTTATTTTTCCTCTGTATACTCCTGATCATATTGATTTCTTGTGATTAAAACTGTAATGTTCATTTAGTTATGAGTAAAACAAATTACTTTGTGTGTGTGTGTGTGTGTGTGTGTGTGTGTGTGTGTGTGTGTATGTGTGAGTGACAAATCAATACAAAATATAGTACAGGGCTGGCTGGGTCCAGTTGTGAGGATCCTTTCCATTGTGTTCTAGTACAGTCTCCTTTCCGGGCCACCCACATCCCAGGTTCCCAGGTAATTAGTCACTCCCTCCTCCTCACTTCCTGGCACTCCGTAGCATTTACCCTAAGACTTCCTCACCCCAGAGTACACCGCCATCTTACGAAGATAATAAGCTCCTTTGGTACAAGGACTATGGCAGCTCGTCTCCTACTCCCTGGTCAGCTCATGGCCTGAAGAGACGGAGTAAATGAATGAGCCGAAAGAACAACTGACTGCCTTCCGGCTGCCTGGCTTCTAGTTCTGCCTTCGCTCCAATTTCCACATTTATAAGAAGGCAAGGCAAAGTGCTCTGCTTCCTCAGTGAGATTTCTTCCAGCTCTACAAGTCTGCATCCTTAAAAACCGAGACTGTTCTCCTGTCCCTGTTACCAACTCCCTGCTGATACCTGCTGTGAAGAGGTGGAGCCAGCGTGCCTTTCTCTGGGCCTGTGTCTTCCCTGGGCCTTCCTTGACAGCTCCGTCCTGACATTGTGTCCCTCCCTGACGTTAGCTGGCATGCAATCTGTCCAGTGCTTGACTACAGTCATTTGTTATTTGATGACAACAGATAATTGTACAATATTACCTTTCAGAACATCTAAAATATAAAATGGAAAGAAACCATGGAAAATCATTTCCCTCCTTGTGGGAGAGTTTCAGGTTCAATGAAAAGAAGAGTAATAACTGTCAATGAATAAGTGTTCCAGAGAAATGAAGAAAGAGATTCTAGACAATAAAGCCTCTACTTACAAATGATAAAGCCAAAAAAGAAAAAAAGGAAAGCAGGACATGAAGGCTTGCTGTTATTTTTTTCACCCCCCCAAAAAAAATGTAGAGTATTTTTAGTTAATAAAAAGTATTTGGACACCTCCATTATACCAGAATGTGTTTAAACATTGCATTGCATTGAAATTCCACATTCCCAATCAAGACTGGCTATAACATTACTCAAAAAATATTGGCCAGTTATTAAGAATCAGATTCAGTTTATATTACTCACAACAACAAATTTCCCTCTTCTCTCTCTCTTTTTTAAGATTTATTTATTTGAGAGAAAGGGAGTGTGTGTGTGCATGAGTTGGGGGAGGGGTACAGAGACTCCCCGCCGAGCGCAGAGCCTGACATGGGGTTCCATCTGATGACTCATGAGATCGTGATCTGCCCGGAAACCAAGAGTCTGACACCTAACCACCTGAGCTACCCAGGCACCCCTCCCCCTTCTCTTTAAAAAGAAGTGTAACATATCATTTTTAAAATCTGTAATAATCCATCATTCAACAATTTTGAAGGAGCCACCAGAGGCCAGGTAACCAGGCTCGGTGCTCAGTTAGGGGGATGCCCACATGAGAAAGACCTGGTTCTTGTCACAATGAAGATGGAAATTAATGATTAAAGCACTAATTCTTGTAGCCTAAATTTGCAGTATCCAGATTACTCGCTGATTCATGAAAGCCATTCACTGATGTGCCAGCAACTATACCAGGTGAACTAGGGGACTTATCCTCATTTTTTCATCCACCCACAAGAATATAATCACCAAGCCTGCAGAGTCTTTCTCGGTCTTGTTTGTGGCTGTATCTCCTGTGCCCAGAGCAGCGCCTGGCACAGAGTAACCGTAGTAAATGTGGAAACAAAGAATGAATTCTCTTCCTAAATAGTTCGGCTCATCCTGTATTCGAAACCTGTGCAGGTTCTAGGACCTTTCGTAAGATGGACACCTGTGGTCACTGTACATTGGAGACCATAGGCATGAGGTTAAGAGCACAGCCTCTAGAGTCCTCTCTTGGGTTCAAATTCTAACCCCCAGTTCTCCAGCTGTGTGACACTGGGGAAGTTTCATAACATCTCTGACCTTCAGTGTGTGCATTTGTCATTTTCAGGTGGTAGCCATAAGTCTCCTCCTCACAGAACTGGGTGTAGGTGAAATTATCTAATGTATGTTCAGTGCTTAGCATGATGCCTGGCCGCGATAAACAGCTGTTCTTGGTTGTGACACTGTTCTCATCATTTAATAACATTCAACTCATCTGAATTAATTCACGTCCCTAAAACCATGTGACGTTACCCTGGAAGATGAAAACTTCAGAGGATGTGGTATCTGGGACAGAGCACAGTGCCTCAGGCACAGTAAATTACAACCTAATTCACAGTAACTACAAAGGACCTCGGGAGATTTGCTTTCCGGCGTTGTAGCCCCGCAGCAGTTCCTCCTCCTGGCGCTTTTCTTGCAATCAGACAGGCAGCACCAAGTTGTTCTCCTTTCCTGGGAAGCATGGATAAAAACAAAGGTTCTGGAATCTGTGAGGGGTTGAAAAGAACGGCGATGAAGGTGTTCAGGGGCCCCTGCCTAGAAAGTAAGAAAAAACAAGCGAGCTCTGCGGGGAGCCCCACGGGTGTTTTTACTTTATCACCATTCCTGGGGGACCTTCATCTCCCCCAGACCTGAGCTGTCAATGAAAACCAAGAGGAGAACGTGTACCTGTGAACCAGGAAAGACAGTTTCTTCATTGGTGTCCCAATGAAGAGATTAAATTAAATCTTTCCAGTGGAGCTGTGTCCTCAGCTTGTCTCTTTAGGAAATAATAATTTCTAAATAAGCTTTAAAATTGATGTGTATTTTACAATAACTTTATTAGAGTTTATAAGAACACATTTTTGCAGTGTCATCAAGTGCTTGTGAAAGGCAAGCCCACAGCGGAATGAAAGGCTAGAAATACCAGGATGTCACACGCAGCCGTGTTACAGGGGCACTTTCAGGAGACAGGACACACCGCCCGCTCACGGAATGCTGCCCTTAGACAGCGGAGGAGCTGCCGCCCAGCCTTGAAGTTCCTCCTCCTCCTAGTCGTTGATTCTGCTTAGGGGAGACCCAGCGAGTTTCACTGGGAGCCCAGCTTTAGGGGGCTCAAGATCTGACACTTACTGAAGGGACAAAATAACTCCTCTGTTTTCTTCATGCTCCCCTAAGTCACGAATGGATTTTGTGCCAACGTTAGAAATCAATTCTGATGATACGTGGAGATTAAAATTCCCAGCACCTATTTTTACGAATGGAAGCGTTAAGACCAATGTCACATTCCAATTCACGTTGTAGAGTTGCTATTTCTCCTACTTTAATGTCCCGCGTATATTTTTTTTTACTAATTTTATTTATTTTTCGTTATGTTCAGTTAGCCAACATATAGTACATCGTAAGTTTTTGTTGTAGTGTTCAACGATTCATTAGTTGCGTATAACACCCAGTGCTCATCCCATGTGTAATTTTAAAACTTCCTGAATTTCCATACTAAGTAAATGGCACGTAGGGTTTTAATGATAGACGCAGAAAAGTGTGTTTCTACAATTCTGGGAGAAAGAACGTGCCGGGAACATATCTTCCACCTTCTTTTCTCCCAAGCTTGCAGCTCACTTCTCCCAAACCCCTCACCTCATGGTGCTTGCCAGAGCCACAGATGCGTAACCTCCCCCAGCTGCCCAGAGCTTGATCTACTGTAGCCGACCAGGATACAGTTCACACCAAGTCTTAAAGAGGGCTAAGCTTGCTTTACTGCTGTTCATCCTTTCCTTTCTGAGTCACTGTTTGCACATTGGCTATGCACCCACCCCGCACCGGGACAGTGAGCCCTGCGTCATGCTGTTCCTCCAGATTCTGCATCCCTCCCATCCCACATTTACCCCCATCCAAGGCAGTCTTTTCTAAGTAGAGACAGAATAATCTCTCTTCCTCTTCCCCAAATAAGACTTCTCCCATTTTGTGTCTTGTCTTCATTTGCCTGGTATCGTAGGATTGTTACATACAATGTTTTGAAAAAGCATCAATGATTAATCACCCCAGAGGTATATTTACCATGTAAAAAGGAGGTTCTAGAGATACAGTGATTTGCCCCAAATCGGGAGTTGTGAAATCCCAGGTACTAGAGCATTGTGTTTAAATATTAGGATTCTAGGACGTGGTTTGGAAAGACATGAGTTGTAGGTACATCTTTCGAACTTTCAAACTGCCTGTGTGACATCGGACTTCACTGAGGCAAGCTGTATTTGGAGTGGGCAGTACGGGACTTGGTTGGAACATAGTTGTTTATGATTCATACCTACACCCACAAACAATAGCAGAGTTTTTTTTTTTTTTTT
>NW_024423319.1:94894376-94923983 GCF_017311325.1 Ursus maritimus
TTTTTTTTTTTTTTTGATAGAATATTTTGTCCTGTGACGAAACTGTGATTGAGGAAAAGTGGTTTCCATATTATTAGAAGTCTACTTTCAAGACAAAAATTTGTTTCTTACTCCATCTTTCCCTAAATTCCAGAGGAAAAACCAAATAAAAGTATTCAGAAGGATGAGAAAACAAAGGACAAAATGTTTTCAAGTATTAATTCTTCTGAATAATTACTGTATAAATTCACTATGATTCCACTAGAAATCCCAACAGGTTACTTTTGTGGAAAAACAAAATTGATTCAAAAATTAATATGGAAAGTAGAGGACTTGAAAAGACACAAGATAACTCTAAAGAAGGAGAACAAGGAGACAGACATTACTTTACTACATATCAAATATTAATCAAAACAGAGTTATTGGCAAAGAGAAACACATAAATCCATGAAACATAATAAGATATTCAAAAAGAGTCCAAAGCATGTCTGGGAACTTGATGTGTACTGGAAAATACAAGGGAGAAAAATGGACTATTCAATCCATCACACGAGGGCAATTGACTTTCCATAAATGTCAGATAGATTAATGAACTAAATGTGAAAAAAATCAAAACTAGTATAAAAATGTGAAATAACTTCATGACTTTAGGATTGGGAAAGGATTTGCTTATTAAACCTAAAGTAATCGCAACTCATGAAGATTGATAAATGTAACTATATTAACATCATCTTTCAGAAGCATGGAAAAGCAAAGGCCATAAAAGGCAACTTTTGTCAATTCATCCGCATCAAAATGTACAACATCTGTATGACCCAAGCCCTACAACATTAAAGACATGTGACAGATGGGAAGAGATATGTGTAAAACATAAAGCATAAAATACAATCCAGATTATATCAACAGTACATATAAATCAGCAACAAAAAAGAAATGTGGTCAAAGGATATGAACAGGAGAGGGAAAATAAATCATACCCCCCCACCTCAAATGACTTAATCTCCCAAATAAGGAAACAAAAATGAAGAGATAATATTTCACATTAATTAGAAGGAGACTTCTCTAAAATGTTTTTGATGATTTGAGGAGGAAAAAAATCATAAACTCTTGGTGGTCATTATTTAAAAGAATAAATAAGACCTACACATGTTGGGTAGAGATGTTATTAGTTTTATTGTTAAGCAAAGGAAAGGATTTGTAGGCTACCGAGTAGGGTATAACATCATAATTTTAATAAAGAAAAAATTTTATGTTTATATGCTTAACAGAGCAATTATACTAGGAAGTAGAGTAAATTATGAATATTGACTCTGTGGTACATAAGTGACAAAAAATCAGGAGAGACAATTTATAATATATACAGATTTATTATTTGAATTATCATAAACACATTTGTTATAATCAAAATTTTAAAAAGTAAATTGGATGGCAAAAATATACAAAGGAAATATGCTAAAATTAGTTTCAGAAAAAAGTTATATTTAAGTAAAAAATCAAATGGGATTACTTTTATTGATAAAATATATAATACAAAGACATAATGGTCACAATTTGCAAAATAGCAATATATTAAGCAAAGTATATTATAAATAAAAGGACAATTTAAAATAACACAGTATACTAAAGATTTTTTTCATGGTGGTGTTTATTTTAGTAAAAAACATAGTTTTGTGGTAGAGATGGCTAGCTGTGTGTTCCACATTTGATTTCTGTCTTCCATTGTGAAAGGGTTTTTGCTTATAAGAAGGAGTGGTGAATGCTATTTCTAGGCCTGATCCATACAAATCTCCCAAAGGAGATCTCTCATGTTCTTTTCCCAACCTCTAGCTGAATGTAGCAAACTGAAAGACCCTGAAGAAGGGCAGAGATCTAAGAGAGTAGGGGCCTGAGTCACCAAGTAAAAAGACTTCCATTAACCAAAAACACAAGCAGCAAAGTTTTATTGAGATAAATCATTGAAATTTGACAGTTCCATTTTCATAACCAACTTATAAACTATTTGGGTCAATAGATATGCTGTATTCATACAAGAAAACCCTAAGCAGCCATTCAAAAGATGATGATGTAGAAAGAATCCTATGGGGGCACCTGGGTGGCTCAGTCAGTTAAGTGTCCAACTCGTGATTTCGGCTCAGATCATGATCTCATGGGTTGTGAGAATGGAGGCCGGCGTTGGGCTCCATGCTTGGCGCAGAGTCTGCTTGGGATTCTCTGCCTCTCTCTCTCCCTCTGCCCCTTCTCTCTCTCTCTCTCTCAGTCAAATAAATAAAATCTTTAAAAAAGTAAATGAAAGAATCCTATGATATATATACACATATAATGTGGGTGTTAAACAGAATGCATATATATTATGTCATTTTTAAACAGAATCTAATCAATCTACATCCACATCTGTGTGTGTACATATATGTATTTATATCCATATATACATGGGTAACTATTTGTGTATAAACGCAGAGACAAAAATCTAGAGAAGAATAAACCCTAAAATGTTAACTGTGGTTGTTTCTGGGTGGTAACGTCATGAGTGATCTCACCATATATGTATGAATAACTTTTAAAATAAAAAGTGAAGGTATTTTAAAGTAACTTCTGTAGCTTTGCCGCTTTTCCTGCACATCTGCCCAGATGGCAACCTCAGCTTAACCAACCAAAAAAGCACATGGTCATATGCATATACATGGGCATCTTCTGAGGAGACGACATCAGAAATCTGACTTTGTTCCAGCCCTGATGGAGAAGGTATTACGTGCCAGATGGCAGCACATTATTGAAACTCTTTCCTTATGCCCCAGGCTTGACCAAGCACATGCTCTGCTCGAGTCAAGCATGCATGGACTCCTAAACACTCACCCCCATGCTCTGACTCAAGAAGAAATGGAAAAAAGAAAAAAAAAAAGACCATAAACTTCTTACTTGATAGAACAGAGGTTCACCATCTTAGCAACTAACTAATTAACTGGGTGAGAAATACATAAATGGTGCGAATAAAATGAGTATTAACATTTTAAAAGATGCACAAAAGGGGCACCTGGGTGGCTCTGTAGGTTAAGTGTCTGCCTTCGGCTCAGGTCATGATCCCAGGGTCCTGGGATCTGTCCCCATGTCAGGCTCCCTGCTCACTGGGGAGTCTGCTTCTCCTTCTCCCTCTGTGATCTCTCTTGCTTTTGCTCTCTCTCAAATAAATAAATAAAAACTTGAAAATAAATAAAATAAGATGCACAGAAGAGGTGTAGGAGGAAGTTGGGGTTTATTATGGTCAACTGAGCACAGAGATCTTAGAGGGAGAGTTATGATCTATTCACATGGTGAGGAGAAAAAAAATAACATGACAGATTTTAAAACGAAGCATTCAGTAGTAGCCCATACTCAGAAACCTTTACTTTGGCATTTTGACAGGCATTTGCACTAACAAGGAACATGCCTGCACATCCATTTTGAAAACCACCACCACCACCATGGGTCCAACGCACTGGAGGAAAAAAAAAAAAACACAAAACAGTATTTGGTGATTACCTTACTGTCAAGTTAGAATCCACTTTAAAGTACTTTGAAAACTTTAAAAGATGGCCAAAATTATAGAAAAAAAATCTCTGTGTCTATGTATATACTGAATATTGTATATATAGTGAATATATATGTACATGTTCACTAATTTAAAAAAGATTCACATTAAAATTGCAAAAGCATTGAGGTTGTTTTTGGTTACTTTTAACATGACAGTATGATTGTTACCATCATTACTATCATTATTTTCACTAGCATTTTTTCCCATTAGAGGGCATAATTTTCTAAGAATATTTTAAAATTTTGAGGTAGAAGTACAAATACTGAAAGCCTATTTAGCTCCTGTTTCTAACTATTCAAAATTCTCCCTTGAATATCTGTCCAGTTCAGTTATGATAGTTCTAGCTTACGGGAAATAATAGTTTCTTGGTAGTGGAAGAAGACATATAACTAAAATATTTAATAGGTGATGACTTTATATGTAAAATAGGGGTACTACCAATCTCAAAGTTATTATGAGGATTAGAATCACTACATGTAAATTTCCTAACTAGATGCCTAGTAATCATGATACCCAGCACTCGTGTGATATGTGTCAGACCTTCTCATGTGCTAACCAGTGCTCATGACCGCTCTGTGAGACAGATGGACTACATTTTTGCCTTCTTTTGCTGATAAAGGAATTGAGGGACATAAGAGCATGTAAGTGGCACCTTTGTCCCTGGACAGTGAGAGTCCTAGAGACTGTGTTCTTGTAATGTCTTTCTGGTACCATATAGCAATTAGAGTAGTGATATATATATATAGATATATATATAGATATATATATATCTATATCTATATATATATATCTATATATATATATATCTATATATGATTTATTTCATTTCTTATTATTTGTAAGGTAGATGAAAGAATACCTCAAACTGCATTAATCATATCAAACATTCTGACATGGACATGCATTCACTAAAACTAAACACCAAACCAACTGATCACATACTGAAGTAATTGGCAGAGCATGCAAAGTGCAGTGGTGAGTGAAACATAGTCTTTACACAATTAGCATTAGTTTGAAGGAGAAGTTAAATAATTTCACTACTCTCTGAGTGATACATTGGATTACTGTTCAGCAAATATCCATTCTTCTCTTTTACTTGGGGTGGTATATACTTCCCGGCCACGTGGATTTTGGGTTCAGTGGTGTGACTTATTTTACCCAATATAATGTTAGCAGATGTGCCCTCGCCATTCAACATGAGAAGAATGTACCCTGGGCAGCCACTGGTCCAAGGAAGTATTTGGAAACAAGTTTTAATAGATCTGCATTTCTGTTTATCTTCTGATCAGAAGGCATTAACAGCTTTGTTCTGGAATGTCTTTGCCTGGTCTTTGTAGAGCAAACAGCTCTGGAAGTTAGAGACTCTATCTCCCTCTGAGGCAGAGGGAAGATTCCTGACCAAAACAATAATGTCTCCTCCTCGAGTGATGGTTGGACAGGTTTGCTGGAAGACTCCTTTTAAAATACTGGGTTTCCAAAATTAACAAGACAGGAAACAACAAATGTTGGCAAGGATGTGGAGAAAGGGGAACCCTCTTACACTGTTGGTGGGAATGCAAGCTGTTACTGCCACTCTGGAAAATGGTATGGAGTTTCCTCAAGAAGTTAAAAATAGAGCTACCCGATGACCCAGCAATTCAACTACTAGGTATTTACCCCAAAGATATATATGTAATGATCCGAAGGGGCACCTGCACCCCAATGTTCATAGCAGCAGTGTCCACAATAGCCAAACTGTGGAAAGAGCCAAGATGTCCATTAACAGATGAGTGGATAGAGAAGATGTGGTGTGTATACAATGGAATATTACTCAGCCATCAGAAAAGATGAATACTTACCATTTACATCGACGTGGATGGAACTGGAGGGGATTATGCCAAGTGAAATAAGTCAATCAGAGAAAGACAATTATATGGTTTCACTCATATGTGGAATAGAAGAAACAGAGCAGAGGACCATAGGGGAAGGGAGGGAAAACTGAATGGGAAGAAATCAGAGAGGGAGACAAACCATGAGACACTCTTGACTATAGGAAATAAACTGAGGGTTGCTGGAGGGGAAGTGGGTGGGGGGATGGGGTGACTGGGTGATGGGCATTACGGAGGGCACATGATGTGATGAGCACTGGGTGTTATACAAAACTGATAAATTACTGAACACTGTGTCTGAAACTAATAAGTTGGCTAACTGAATTTAAATAAAAATAAAATAAAATACTGGGTTTCCTATACTCAGAGTTCCCTAATAGTCACACAGATCCAACAGGTGCATAGCATCCAGCTGGGCCTGCCACCACATCACCCCTGTGGAATTTAGGGGGCAAGGGAAAGGGAGGAAAACATGAATCTCATGCTGTCTGCTGTGATATGAACTATAAAAAACAACGAAATAATAAGACCATTAATAATAAGTAATAAAGTCAGATCACTGACCAAAGAGTCTCAAGTCTTCTGGCAGCATCTGTGGAACTGTGGCAAGTAACTTGTTAGCTTATAAGTAGAATAAAATCTCAGACCCTTCCCAGTTACCAACAGAAGTTACAAGCCAAGTGAAGCAGACCTCAATGTAACCCATTCCTTGCAGTTATAAGCTCAGCCCACCTGCAGCTTGAAGCAGAGTCTAACAAGTCTGGTTGACATTATTCAAACCACAGCTGAGAGAAAAACAAGGCAGTGGGATCAATATACTTAACGTTTTAAGCCACTGAGTTTGGAGTGG
The DNA here is from genome assembly GCF_017311325.1 of Ursus maritimus. NCBI lineage: Eukaryota > Metazoa > Chordata > Mammalia > Carnivora > Ursidae > Ursus > Ursus maritimus. The sequence continues at coordinate 94,900,642 of NW_024423319.1, forward strand.
TTTGTTATGCAGAATAAGTGTAGCATGAGCTGAATGATATCAATATACTATGCTGTGTGCTCCATCAAGATTAAGGCTAGGGTGTAGTAATGGGAGAAAATTACACAAATACCTACCACAGAATTGTATTCTCTGAAAAATACCATGGATATTAAGATAATTCTAAGATTTCATATAATTTACCTATTACCCACAGAAACAAATTCTGCTCACTGCTGGCTCACAAGGATTTAGAAATTATTTTTTTTCCTTCTTTAACATGTAATAAAAACATCTGCATCCAAGGGGCGCCTGGGTGGCACAGCGGTTAAGCGGTCTGCCTTCGGCTCAGGGCGTGATCCCGGCGTTATGGGATCGAGCCCCACATCAGGCTCTTCCGCTATGAGCCTGCTTCTTCCTCTCCCACTCCCCCTGCTTGTGTTCCCTCTCTCGCTGGCTGTCTCTATCTCTGTCGAATAAATAAATAAAATCTTAAAAAAAAAAAAAAAAAAAAAAACATCTGCATCCTCAGTCGAGGTAAACATACCGAGACATACTGAGCTGAGAATTCCCCATCGATTTCTCAAGACAAATCTATAAACCATAAAATGAGGAGTTAATTATGGAAAAATATCTGACACTAAGTTTAATAAAGGAAGGCTTGGAAGGAAAGTGTAATTAAAATTTATAAAACTACAAATGATGTAGGAAGGTCTCTAGAGAAGAGGGTCTACTTCAAGCAAGATGTTTTCTCCATGATATTTTGTCACAGTAGGCATGGGTACCATTGAAAAGAGTTGTTGGCCCCTTTTTACTAAAGTACCCATAATCGTGAGACAGAACTCTGTTACATTTAAATATTTCAAGCATAATGTTCAAGGAATTAGGGAAAATGACCTACTCAGGATTGCTTATTTGGAATAGCTATTGTTTGGCGCAAATACTTTTGGCTAATTGGGCAATTTTGTTACCTCTAGTGAGTTTGTCAATTGATGATAAGAATGCTATGTGAATATCATCCAGGCAGAATAAGAAATGGGAGCAATTACTCTTCTTAACTAGATCTTTTATGTGAAGCTTCCTTTTAATACTAGTGCAGCGTATGCGATTCTGTGTCTTTTTCTCTCAGGATTTCTGAACTCGATTTTGTATCTGCCATGATTACATACACACATGACGAGAGCAGGACTGGTTTGATCTATTTGTCAGATAGACTACAGTAACTACCGACTAAAGAATGTAACCAGAAGTTGTCATTTCGAGAAGTCAGAAAATAAAATAACTCATGTCCATTGATGGATGAATGGATAAAGAAGTTGTGGTGTGTGTGTGTGTGTGTGTGTATGTATACACATGTATAAATATACATACACACACAATGGACTATCACTCAGCCATTTAAAAGAATTAAACCTTGCCATTTGAGACAACATGGATGGACCTCAAGGGCATTATGCTCAGTGAAGTAAGCCAGAGAAAGGCAAATACCCAATTATCTATCTTATATGTGGAATCTAAGACAAACGGACAAAACCAAGGTCACTGATACAGAAAACAGAATGGTGGTTGCAAGAGGCTAGTGGTGGTCGGTGGGAGAAGTGGGTGAACTGTTTTTTTTTGTTTTTGCTGAAATAAATTGAATAAAAACTGTTAAAAAAAAAAAAAAACGACAAACCCTGGCAGTTAGCTTGTGCTACATCGTCGTAGTTGTGGGTGGAATCTCCTTTGTGTTTCTTTTTTTTTTTTTTAAAGATTTTATTTATTTATTCGACAGAGATAGAGACAGCCAGCGAGAGAGGGAACACAAGCAGGGGGAGTGGGAGAGAAAGAAGCAGGCTCCTAGCAGAAGAGCCTGATGTGGGGCTCGATCCCAGAACGCCTGGATCACGCCCTGAGCCGAAGGCAGACGCTTTAACCGCTGTGCCACCCAGGCGCCCCCTCCTTTGTGTTTCATATAACATTGAACATTTAATGCACATCTCTTGATTTGAAGCAGCTACAACCCTAGTCTCTTGCAAATGTAAAATGAGTGCCTTTTGCGTAGCTCACTCATCGCCCCTGTCCCAAACAAAAGCTAAATATATTCTTTTTCCTCCTCAGGTATCTTGTGAATTAAAAGCTAAGGCCTTGGGAAAATTAATTTTTTCTGAAAGAATGGATTTCTGGGACAACATTTCTCAAAGCAAAATGCTAAAGTACGTGAGCGCTGTTTTAAAAAAGACGAATTCTATCAATACATATTCTTTCCCACAAACACACACAAAAAAGAAGTCAGAATATAGTTTTCCATTCTGCTCATGGATGACATTCTGCTCATGGGTGACTCTGTAAATATGGTATCAATCAAGGAGAATGTCTAGGCAATGGTTCTGCCCAAGCAGAAGAAATTTAAAGGCCAAAGTAATAATGTATCCGTCATGAAGTAGTCACTGAACACCTGCAGAGCCCAATATTGTAGGAGATTATTAAAAGAAAAGGATATCAGTGCTATCTAGTAGGTCAACCTCCTTTCTATAGTTGAAGGATTGGAGCACAGAGCCTACAAGTGACTTTCTCCGGGTTATAGAATTTGATAGTGGCCTTGGGAACTCAGGTTCTCTCCTCCTAGTTATTGGCCTTTTCCTTTCATTAATTCTCTCAACCAACTTGGCATCTGTTCTGTATCATCATGTTAAGTCTGAAGGACACAGAGACAAACAGGATATGACCCTTACTCTTGAGAAACTCATGGTCTGATGGGATTGAGAGATATTTAAACATTTAAATACAGCATAGTCAGAGAATGACTCGCCACAAGTAAACATCACGCCCCCAGTGGTGCACACTTAATGGGACATGAAACATTATGATAGAGGAATTAGCATTACAATATTGAAGTGGGAAAGCTGAGGACAAGTTTTTGAGGTATGTGTCAGCCTGGAAGGTTTTGTTATTTTAAGTCAAAGCAGAGAAAAGAAAAAATCCATTAACAGGCAACTGCAGCGGGCAATTTTCGAAGTGCTAACATATCAGGGGAAAGAGCTTTCTTACTTAGGCTTTATGTTTTAAGGCTCCATGTGGTAACAAATGGGGATATAAAGCAAGACCTGCATGAGTCCAGTTTTTATAATTGTGCACATTAAAACTCTGACTCTAAACCTATCCAAGAGATTTTGAACTTTTGCCTATATAAGGAGTTAATCAATTTGAAGAACATGATCACATGTTTTGTGTTTTGTGTTTTTTTTTTAAGTATGGACCCAGAAGAGGACCACAGAAGATGAAAATACCAGGGCAATGACGTAGATGAGACAGGCCAGGATAGGAACGAGACACTCCTGACTAGTATTTTACTAGTTACCTGTTTAGATCATGATCAGAAACACACTGTAGGGGCGCCTGGGTGACTCAGTTGGTTAAGCGTCTGCCTTTGGTTCGGGTCATGATCCCGGGGTCCTGGGATTTGTCCCTATGTTGGTCTCCCTGCTCAGTAGGGAGTCTATTTCTCCCTTTCCCTCTGCCTGCCTCTCCCCCTGCTTGTGCTTTCTCTCTCTCTCTCTCTCAGATAAATTAAATCTTTAAAAAAAACTGTAGACATACTGGGTTAATATGTATGCTTAATTTTATTATATATTAATACATTATATATAATATGTAATCTATTATTGATATAGTTAGTTTCATAGAACGAAATTATTCTCAGGTGATCTAGAGATATAAAAATGCATAGATATATAAATATGAATACACAGACATTCATAGATACATATATGAATAGGGAGATACAGATATGCATATGGTTAGAGATACAAAGATAGCTGTTTACCACAAATCAATAAGGTTCTCAAACTCCCCAAATGAACTATGAAAGCCCTTACAGGAAAGAAATGTCAATATTTAAGAACAAACATAAACCGTGGGGCTTTTGAATTATAAATAGTTTTGAAATAAATTAAGTAATACTAAGTAATAAACATGTAGTGATATAAATCAAAAATTTTACCCACTGGTGGAATTAAGTGACATGAATAAATTTAGTCTTCACAGACTTGTAGTATACATAAACACTATACTTGTGGGCTCCCTTGTTCTGTGGAAGAAACAGTATATTTAGGAATATGAAAAAAATGTAGAAAAGAGAGCTTTTTTGTTATATATTGTTGATTCATTAACATTGAATTCATAGCCAACAACACTATATAACTCATTCCAGAACAAAGCTTACCGAATATGTATTTTCTCCATAAGTCACATCATGGCCTTTTTGGACTTAGGAATGTTAGACAACACTTTAGTGCTGAACCTGGGGATCATTTTAAACAAAACCATCAATAAGCACAAAAATGTGAAAAACGTGGCATTAAATAGACCGCACTTGTTTACATTATGAGAGCGGGACTCCCCATTTCCCCACCTCCTGACAACCACCACATATTCTCTATTTCTAGGAGTTTGGCTGTTTTTAGATTCCATCTGTAAGCGAGATCACGTAGCATTTGTCTTTCTTTGCCTGACTTCTTCCACTTAGCATAATGCCATCCAAGTTGTTGCAAATGGCAGAATTTCCTTCTTTCCTTATGGTCAAATAATATTCCACTGTATACACAGACCATATTTTCTTTGTCCATTCATCTGTCAATGGATACTTAGATTGTAAGACTTCACTTTTAATTGTAAGAATAGTTTATGCTTTTAATTTTTTTCCACGTTTTTAAAATTCATGTATAATTGACATACAATATGCTATTAGTTTCAGGTGTACAAATAGCAATTTGACATTTTTATACATTACAAAATCATCCCCACAATAAGTGTAGTCACCATCTGTCACCATACAAAGTTATTATGTTACTGACAATATTCCCCATGGTGCACATTGTATCGCATGACTTATTTATTTTATAAGTGGAAGTTTGTACCTCTTAATCCTCTTAACTAGTTTCTACCCACCCCCCTCCCCTGTCTGGTGACCAACACTTTGTTTCCTTTATGAGTCTGTTTCTGTTTTGTTTGTTCATTTGCTTTTTAGATTCCACATAAAAGATCATATGGTATTTGTCTTTCTCTGACTTTTTTCTCTTAGCACAGTGCACCCAAGGTCCATCCATGTTGTTTCAAATGAAAAGATTTCATTTTTTAGGGCTCAATAATATTCTATTGTACATATATATCACATTTTCTTTATCCATTTATCCATCAGTGGACAGTTAGGTTGTCTCTGTATCTTGGCTATCGTAAGTGATACTACAGTGAACATAGGGGTGCATATATCTCTTTGTGTTGGTATTTTTATTTTCTTTGGATAAGTACCTAAAAGTGTAATTGCTGGATCTTATGGTAATTCTATTTTTACTTTTGGGGGAGCCTCCATACTGTTTTCCACAGTGACTGTACCAATTTGCATTCCCACCAACAGTGTATGAGGGTTCCCTTTTCTCCATATCCTCACCACTTGCTATTTTTTTGTCTGAGTGTAGCCGGTCTCACAGGTGTGAGGTGATGGCCCATTGTGTTTTTTTAAGGTTTTTATTTTAATTCCAGTTAGTTAACATACAGTGTTATATTAGTTTCAGGTGTACAATATACTGATTGAACAATTCCATACATGACCCAGTGCTCATCACTCCAAGCACACTCCTTAATCCCCTTCACCTATTTCACCCATAGTTAAGGGGGTACAGCTCAGGGGTCCAGCATTTGACTGCAGACACTGTAGTTTTGATTTGCATTTCCCTGATGATTAGTGATGTTGAGAATCTTTTCATGTGCCAGTAAGCCATCTGGATGTCTTTGGGAAAATGTCTGTTTAAGTCCTCTGCCCATTTTTGAATAAGGTTGTTGAAATTTTTTATATTAAGTTGTGTAAATTCTTTATATATTTTGGTTGTTAACCCCTTACCAGATGTATGGTTTGCAAATATCTGCTCCCATTCAGTAGGTTGCCTTTTTCTCTTGATGGTTTCCTTTGCCGTGTAAAAGCTTTTTGGTTTGATGTAATCTCATTTGTTTATTTTAGTTTTTGTTGCCCTTCCCAGAGACGACTGACCCCCCAAAATACTGCTCAGACCGAAGGCCAAGAGCTTACTGCCTATGTTTTCCTCTAGGAGTTTTATGGTTTCGGGTCTTGCCTTCAAGTCTTTAATCCATTTTAAATTTATTTTTGTATGTGGTGTAAGATAGTGGTCCAGTTTCATTCTTTTGCATGTAGCTGTCCACCTTCTCCAGCACTGTTTATTAAAGAAACTGTCTTTCCCCATTGTATATTCTTGCCTCCTTTGTCGTAGATGAATTGACCACATATGAGTGGGTTTATTTCTGGGCTTTGTATTCTAATCCGGTGATCTCTGTGTGTTTTTGTGCCGCTACCATACTATTTTGATTACTGTAACTCTGTAGTACAGTTTGAAATCAGAGTGTGATACCCCCAGCTTTGTTCTTTCTCAGAACTGCTTTGGCTTTTTAGGGTCTTTTGTGGTTCCACACAAATTGTAGGATTCTTTGTTCTAGTTCTGTGACACATGCCATTGGTATTTTGATGGGGATGGTACTGAAACTGTAGATTGCTTTCAGTAATATGGACATTTTAACAATATTAATTCTTCCAATCTATGAGAAGAGAATATCTTCCTGTTGGTGTCATCTTATTTTCTTTCGTCAGTATCTTAGGTTTTTCAGAATATATGTCTTTTACTTCCTTGGTCGAACTTATTTATAGTTATTTCTTTTTGATACAATGGTAAATGGGATTGTTTTCTTAATTTCTCTAATTGCTTGTTACTGGTGTATAGAAACAAAACTGATCTCTGTATGTTAATTTAGTATCCTGAAACTTCACTGAATTCATTTTCGAGTTCTAAGAGTTTTTTGGTATTTAGGATTTTGTATACATAGTATCATGTCAGCTGAAAATAATGACAGATTTACTTCTTCCTTTCCAATCCTACATATTTATATTTATATGTTCAAATTAAAGTTTTTAAAGGAGGGGGCACCTGGGTGGTTCAGTCAGTTAAACATCCGACTCTTGATTGTGGCTCAGGTCCTGATCTCAAGGGTCATGAGATCGAGCCCCACATTGGGCTCTGAGCTCAGTGCTGAGTCTGCTTGAGATTCTCTTTCCCTCTCCCTCTGCTCCTCCCTCCACTCATGTTCTTTCTCTCTCTGTTTCATAAATAAATAAATAAATAAAATCTTTAAAGTTTTTTTAAATATTTTTTATTATATTATGTTAGTCACCATACAGTACATCACTGGTTCTTTATGTAAAGTTCGATGATTCATTAGTTGCGTATAAACTTTAAAGTTTTTAAAGGAGGGCATACTAGAGGCAGAAGTACTGACTGCACAGGAGTCAATCTGGTACCTCAGTGAACATAATTCAATTCCTAAACGGAAGTGGGAAGATTTTGCTGCTTTTGAAGTAGCAACATAACTCTTTTAATGAGCAGCTGTAAAGGTTGGAGGTGCCCAAGGAATGGTTATTCCCTTCAGCTGGTTGTGCAAAAGCACTTACTACTAACACTGAGTTAAGATGAACAATTGGATATAATTTACACAACTGTTACCTCTATGGAAGAGATACATATGCATTACTATTGTTGCCATTGGTATTTTTATTATTACACTATTCCTTAAACATTGTTTATGCTGCTCAATGAATTATCCATATGGGATTAGATTATTTTGTTGGAAAAAAGAAATCATATGATATAACTACTAGAATAGATGCTAATACTATTTTTAGAGCTTTCATCTTTGTCCATAAATTAAGAATCATAATACTAAGGAACTTAATATGACTTGATTGTAGAAAATATGTCAATTGGGGTGCCTTGATGGCTCTGTCGGTTAAGCGTCTGACTCTTGATTTCAGCTCAGGTCATGATCTCAGGGTTGTGAGATCAAGCTCCGTGTTGGGCTCCATGCTCAGCAGGGAGTCTGCTTCTCTCCCTCTCCTTCTGTCCCTCTCTCTTGCTCTCTCTCTTAAAAAAAAAAAAGAGGAGGAGGAAATATGTCAGTTGAAATGTCAGTTGAAATTGCATAATATAATTTCAAACTAATTTTATATAAAGATCCACAAAAACCTTTATTATTATTTTTCCTTCATTCAGCTTTCTTGGTAGGAATCAACGTTGACCTAGTGAAATGATTTACCCACCATTATCTGCCAGAGCACCATTTGTCAACAAGCCAGTTAATCTCTGCACTGGGTATAAAAAGATAGAGGAAACTAGTTCTAATAATGCTAGCTTTGATAACATGGGCTTTCTATGTTAACAGCTAGATCAACACTGTCAATTAATGTCACATGGATTCTTAAGCAACATTCTAGTGATAACAGTGTTTAGTCAATAAACACACAGAGTTGCATTAAAATAATCAACCCAAAAGAAGAAAGGTTCCCTATGATATCATCACTCCGCTGAAAAACTCATTTCCTGAGTGAAATCTCATAAGCTCAGTAAGATAACTAAGACATTTAAGGGATTATTTGGGGGGGGGTCCCCTTTCTTTAATCCACTAAAATTGGCAATAGACCAGAGATATAGTATTTAAGAAATTAAATTCATTTAATAAACCATGAAAGAGAGTCACACCCAGGTGATGAGTTTAGATTTCTATTTCCTTATTACTTACAGGCTATGATTTATTTTACTTTAAAAGATAGATGGGAAATGGTAGGAGGCTACCTGCCAAGGTTTATTAACTCCCAATACTTCCTTTATTCTATGGCCAAGATCAAAGCTTTCTGCAAGTTCTATAAAGGTGTTTAGAGTCCACCAAAGAAGAATGAAATGAAGTGTTGTGAGGGAGGGAAGAGGAAAGAGGAGGACCAAAAAAAAAAAAAAGAGAGAGAGAGAGAGAGAGCAACAGAGAGAGAGCTGTAACGCCCACCACCTTTTCAAAGACCAGAATAGTTTCATATGTTTTATATATTATGGTGGTAGAAGATTTCATACAGAAACATGATTACTTTGATTTTGAAAATTTTGAAAACTGTAGGACTAAGCATTTTTCTTTCCTATTGGGGGAAAAGATGGTATATTAAATAAGAAGTCTTCCTGTAGGTAAAAGAAAGGGATGAAGAATGCAGCAGACTTTAAAATGTTATAGTAATGGCGGGTTTGGTGTGTTGAAGATAGTCCTACTCCAGAAGAGTGGTTTTTCCCAAGTTTTATTTAAATTCCAGTTAATTAGCATACAGTGTAATATTAGTTTCAGATATAGAATTTAGTGACTCAACACTTATATACAACACCCGGTACTCAACACAACAAGTGCCCTCCTTAATCCCCATCACCTATTTATCCATCCCCCTGCCCACCTCCCCTCTGGTAACCAGCAGTTTGTTCTCTAGAGTTAACAGTCTGTTTCTTGGTTTTCTTCTCTTTCTACCCCCCACCTTATGTTCATTTGTTTTGTTTTAAAAAGTGGTCCAGTTTTATTCTTTTGCATGTTGCTGTCTAGTTTTCCCAACATCATTTGTTGAAGAGACTTTTTTCCATTGGATATTCTTTCCTGCTTTGTCAAAGATTAATTGACCATATAGTTGTGGGTTCATTTCTAGGTTTTCTATTGTGTTCCACTGATCCATGTGTCTGTTTTTGTGCCAGTCCATACTGTCACTACAGCTTTGTGATATAACTCGAAATCTTGAATTGTGATGCCTCCAGCTTTGCCTTTATTTTTCACAATTGCTTTGGCTGTTACTAGGTATCTTATGGGTTTTAGTGCAATTGTAAATGGGATTGATTCCTTGACTTCTCTTTCTGAGGCTTCATTATTGGTGTATAAAAATGCAACAGGTGTCTGTACATTGATTTTGTATCCTGTAACTTTACTGAAATTGTGTATTTCTTCTAACAATTCTTTGGTGGAGTCTTTGGGTTTTCTCTATATAGTAACATGTCATCAGCATATAGTGCAAGTTTGACTTCTTCCTTTGTCCCTTTGAATGCTTTTTATTTCTTTTTGTTGACCAATTGCTTAGGCTAGGACTTCCGGTAGTATGTTAAACAGTAATGGTGTGAATAGACATCCCTGTCTTGTTCCTGACCTTAGAGGAAAAGCTCTCTGTTTTTCCTCATTTAGGATGATATTAGCTGTGGGTCTTTTGTATATGGCCTTTATGATGTTGAGGTGTATTTCCTCTAAACCTACTTTGTTGAGGGTTTTTATTATGAATGAATGTCATACTTTGTCACATGCTTTTTCTGCATCTTTTTCTGCACCAAGGATCATTGGTTCTTATCCTTTCTTTTATTAATGTGGTGTATCATACTGATTGATTTGTGAATATTGAACCACCCTTACAGCCCAGGAATAAATTCCACTTGATGGTGGTGAGTGATTCTTTTAATGTACTGTTGGATTTGATTTGCTAGTATTTTGTTGAGAATTTTTGCATCCATATTCATCAGAGATATGGCTCATAGTTCTCTTTTTCAGTAGAGTCTTGATCTTGTTTTGGAATCAGGGTAATCCTGGCCTCAAGGAATGAATTTGGAAGTTTTACTTCCATTTCTTTTTTTAGAACAGTTTGAGAAGAATAGGTATTAACTCTTCTTTAAATGTTTGGTAGAATTCCCCTGGGAAGCCATTGGCCCTGGACTTGTTTGGGAGATTTTTTATTACAGATTCAATCTTTTTTGCTGCTTATTGGTCTGTTCAGGTTTTCTCCTTCTTCCTGTTTCAGTTTTGGGAGTTTATACGTTTCAGGAATTTATCCATTTCTTCTAGGTTGTCCAATTTGTTGGCATATCATTTTTCATAATATCTTATAATTGTGGCGTTGGTTGTTACTTCCCTCTCATTTGTGATTTTATTTATTTGGGTCCTTTCTCTTCGCTTTTTGATAAGTCTGGCTAGGAGTTTATCACTTTTATTCATTTTTTCAAAGAACCAGCTCCTGGTTTCATTGATATGGTCTATTGTTTTTTCAGTTTCTATATCATTTATGTCTGCTCTTATCTTTATTATTTCCCTTTTCTGCTGACTGTAGGTTTCATTTGTTGCTCTTTTTCTAGCCCCTTTAGGTGTAAAGGTAGGTTGTTTGAGTTTTTTCTTGCTTCTTGAGGTAGGCCCGTATTGCTATATACTTCCCTCTTAGGAGCGCTTTTGCTGCATCACAGAGGTTTTGGACCATTGTGTTTTCATTTTCATTTGTTTCCATGTATTTTTTAAATTTCTTCTTTGATTTCCTGGTTGAGCCATTCAGTGTTTAGTAGCATGTTGTTTAAACTCTGTATTTGTGGTCTTTCCAAATTTTTTCCTGTGATTGACTTCTAGTTTTATAGCATTGTGGTCAGAAAATATGCATGGCAGGATTTCAGTCTTTCTGTATTTGCTGAAGCCTAATTTGTGACCTAGTATGTGATCTATTCTGGAAAATGTCCCCTGTGCAATTGAAAAGAATGTGTATTCTGTTTTAGAATGGAATATTCTGAATATATGTGTTAAGTCCATCTGGACCAGTGTGTCATTCAAAGCCATCGTTTCCTTGTTAATTTTCTGCTTAGATGATCTGCCCATTGATGTAAGTGGAATGTTAAAGTCTCCTATTATTGTATTATTATCAATTAGTTCCTTTTTGTTTGTTATTAAAAGTTTTATATATTTGGGTGCTTCCATGTTGGGGGCATAAATATTTACAATTGTAAGATCTTCTTGTTGGATAGTCCCCTTTTTTATGATATGGTGCCCTTCTTCATCTCTTATTATAGTCTTTGGTTTAAAATCTAGTTTGTCTGATACAAGTATTGCTATTCCAGCTTTCTTTTGATGTCCATTTTCATGATAAATGTTTCTTCATTCCCTCACTTTGAATCTGCAGGTGTCTTTAGGTCTAAAGTGAGTCTCTTGTAGACAGTATATTGATGGGTCTTGTTTTCTTTCTTCCTTTTTTTTTTTAATCCATTGTGACACCCCGTGTCTTTTGGTTGGAGCATTTAGTCCATTTACATTCAGAGTAATTATTAGTAGATAGGTACTTAGTGCCATTTTATTGCTTGATTTGTTATTGTTTCTGGAGATTTTTCTCTGTTCCTTTCTGCTCTTTGTCTCTTTTGTTCTTTCCTTTCCACTCAAAGGGTCCCCTTTAATTTCTTGCAGGGCTGGTTTAGTGGTCATGAACTCCTTTAGTTTTTGTGTGTCTGGGAAACTCTCTCTCTCTCTCCTTCTCTTCTGAATGATAGCCTTGCTGGATAGAGAATTCTTGGCTGCAGATTTTTTCCCATTCAGCACGGTGAATATATCATGCCACTCCCTTCTGGCTTGCCAACTTCCTGTGGAGAGATCTGCAGCTAGCCTTATGAGTGTTCCTTTGTGTATTAGGGACTTCTTTTGTCTTGCTGCTTTTAGGACTTTTTTTTTTTCCTTATGACTGTATTTTGCAAAGTTACACAATATGTCTTGGTGTGGCCTGCTTTTGATGATTTTGATGGGAGTTCTTTGTGCCTCCTGGATCTGGATGTCTGTTTCCTTCCCCACATTAGGGAGCTTTTCAACTATTACTTCCTCAAATAAGTTTTCTGCCCCCTTTTCTCTCTCTACTTCTTCTGAGACTTCTGTAATATAAATGTTATTATATTTGATGGAGTCACTGAATTCCTTAAGTCTGTTCTCGTTCCCTAATTCTTCTTTCTCTCGTTTGTTCAGCTTCATTATTTTCCATTATCTTGTCTTCTATGTCACTTATTCATCTCTCTGCTTATTCCAGCCTTGTGTTCATTGCATCAAGCCTGTTTCCAATCTGTTTTTGCATTTTTCATTTCTGACTGATTCTTTTTTAACTCTTTTATCTCTGCAGTAAGGGTCTCCCTGAAGTCTTCCATCCTTTTCTCAAGCCCAGCTTGAGAGGATTATTGCTTTAAATTCTCCATCAGGCATGTTAGTTGTATCTAGTTCACTTAGATGTCTGGCTGTGACCTTATCTTGTTCTTTCATGGGGGAGGGGGGTGGGCGGGGGGGGGTGAATTCCTCCATCTTGTTATTGTGTTGAAGTCTCTGTCTTCTTCTCTGTGTTAGAAAAGCCCATTATGTTTCCTGCTCCTGAGAGCAATGGCTTTACGAAGAAGAGGTCATATAGTGTCCAGGGCCTGGGGCTTCAGGGAATAGCTCTGCTGTGTGCTGCATGCACTCTGCTGTTGTGTTTTGGCCGCGCTATCCTTCAGACCAGTCTTCTGCAGAGGCTCTCCTTGCCTGCAGTGGGCAGTGATTGGTCCTTGGCCACAGTGGGGTGAGTTTTAACTTGGTGTGCTCTGATCTGCTTGTGAAATGAGACCTGATACTACTTGCACTAGAACTGAAGCCTTGCAGAACTCTCTGGTCAGGAGACCTGGTGTGGGCAGGGGCTTCTTCTGGTCCGGTGGGGAAGAGGGCCACCATGCTGGGACTGAGGCCGACTTGACTGAAAACAACAGTACCAGCACAGTGCATGGGTGTGGGACCCAGCGGAAGCAGGTTAGGCAGCCAGTGTTGGCACTGCACTGTTTACGGCAGGTGGGTGGTTCTGTTTATATGCTGAGGGTTGGGGGGAGGGAAATGGCACCAGCCAGCTCCTTTCCCCTTGGAGAGGGGTGTCCATGCTTGCTGCTCCCCAGGAAGCACTCCAAGAAGAGTAAATAATCTCCCCACTGTGTGACACAGGTGTTTTTCAGATAGCAGTTTACACACTGTCCACCTCCATGTTGTTTGCTTGCTTTCTCTCCAGGAGCAGCACCGTGCCCTCTGGGCTCTATCCCAGCCAGGGCTGCTGATTTTAAAATTCCAGGCTTTAGGGATGTGGTATGGTCAGAGACCTGCCCTGGTGTTCTGGGGGAGGGTCTCGCCGCTCTGGGACTAAGGGAGGTTTGACCAAGACGGGCAGTCGTGCCCTAGTGCAAGGGTGTGGGATTTGGCACAAACAGGCAGTGTCTGGGCTGAGCTGCCCTTCACGGGCAGCTCTGCACTTAATGTTGAGGGGCAGGGGAAGGAAGTGGTGGCCACTGTCTCATTTGTTCCCACAAGGCATCTCCAGAAAGCCACCTTTCAGCAATGCGCTCCAAGAAAAGCATACAGTCTCTCCGCTGTGTGCCCCAGCGTTCTTCAGATCTCTGCCTCCACGCCTTCTGTCCCTGGGTTTCCTGCCTGTCTTCTCTCCGGGAGCAGGGCAGTGCCCTCAGGGCTCTATCCCAAGCCAAGCCCACCAACCTGTAAAACTCTAGTCTTCAAGCCTCACTGGTAACAAAACCTCACAAAAATCAGCCCCCCTCATTTTCCCAGCCAGTGGCTTTGGGGAAGTGTTCTCCTTTTGTGTTCCCCTGTGCGCTCCTCTCTCTTGCTTTTCTCAGAGACCAGGGCTTCCTCCCCTCGGCAGCACTCACAATCTGTTTTTCCCCCCAAGCCACGTCTCCACACTTCCTACCTTTGTCAATGTGGCCTCTTCTCTCCCCCTAGTTGTGTTTGTTCTGTCAGTCCTCAGGTCGATTTCTTGGGTATTCAGAATGATTTGATAGTTATCTAGTCATGTTGGAGGGGCAAGACAAGAGGAGCGTGGGGTCCTCCTATATGCCACCATCTTAGCTCCACCCTCCATTATAATGGTTTTGAATGGTAATTCGTATTTTGTTTTGTTTTGACCAACAAAAAATGTGGAGTATTATAATCAATAAAATAAATTCAGGAATTTAGAATTTTCTGAATGTAAGTAAATTAATTCACTAGTAGCCACAGGGAACACTTCGTTAAGTACTTATTTATGATTACTGATGATCTTTGATAACATTGAAGGACAGATTTCAATCCAGTTCTCTAAGTTTCTCTAAAGTGAGGATGCATGGGTGGAGTCTGCCCATTCATTTGGTATTTCCTCATTTTCTCTTTAAGAGCTCCTTAATTTTCTTGGCCTAATTTTAAATATCCACGATGTTTGGAGAAGACTGTATCCCGACCCAGACACAAGGGGTGTTTCCTGTTGGTCTCTAAGTCTATTAGGACAGTTTACTCTTCCTTGGTAATTGTCCAGCAAAGTAATGCAATTATGGCCAATGAGACATGAAAAATATATGCATAAGAATTTATGGGAAATGTCTAATCTATCTCAAAATGAGACTCAAGACAGGGAAACTCCCTCTTATAGACATTTTAACCTGAATGTGATACCTGTCACTGATGTTATAATAATGAAGCAAAATGCTAATAACAGTAGAAAAGAAATATGGATCCTTGATAATGCCACTGAGTCACAGACTTAACCTTGATACCACCTACTACCCAGAATTTTGTTATATGATACAGTACTGATCTATTTACTATTGCTTATAACCAAAATTATCTCACATGGCACAAAATATTTGCTACATTATGGACATGAGTTAAAAGTAATTTATTAAGCTAAGAAAATCTGCCATAGGAAGAGCATGATGTTTATCTCAAATGTTGATGTGGAAAAGTAAATGAGTGAGAATGTCCAGGAAAATGTGGAAAGGGAATAATGAAGGTGGATTAGCCCAACAACATATTAAAATAAAGAGCTACACAGAATATAGTCCAATCATAGAGCTGTATGTATGTATGTATGTATTTATTTTAAAGATTTTTATTTATTTGACAGAGAGAGACACAGCGAGAGAGGGAACACAAGCAGGGGGAGTGGGAAAGGAAGAAGCTGGCTTCCCCCTGAGCAGGGAGCTCAATGCAGGGCTCAATCCCAGGACCCTGGGATCATGACCTGAGCAGATGCTTAACGACTGAGCCACCCAGACGCCCCAGCTGTATGTATTTAAAAACGTACTATATCATAAGAATTTCATATCCAATGAGTGGGGAAAAGAAACATTAATAAATAAGTGGGTTAGGACAACAAGCCAAATTCCTTCCTTTCTCCTACACCAGATAAATTCCAAAAGAATCAAGTATTTGTACCAAAAAAAAAAAAAAAGACAACAAAACAATTCAAGTGTTAAAAAAAAAAAAAGGATGGTTTTCTGAAACTAACATCTTACAGTTGGGGTGTTATTTCTGAGCACCATTAAAGAAAATGCAAGATTGGTTTAATATTGGTTTAATAGAAACTCATCAATAAAATTTCCATGTTAACAGAAAAAAAAAGTATGTATCAACTCAATAAATACAGAAAAAGCTTATGATAAACTTCTATTTCTAATCATGGTTTTTAAAAAGCTTTATCAGCTACAAATAGGAAGGAAAGTTTATCAGAAAAATAGTAACTATTAAAAATCTATACAAATATACTTGATAGTGAAATGTTGAAAGCTTTCTCTTTGAGATCAGGAAAAGACAAGAATATTTAGTCTCACCATTTTCATTCAACATTGCACACGAGGTCTTAACAGTAAGACAAGAAAAAGAAATAAATGTTTTGGAGATTTCATTATGGAAAGAGCCCAAATGTCCATTGATAAAGCAGATGTGATATATAGGGGGTGTCTGGGTAGCTCAGTTAAGTGTCTGCCTTTGGCTCAGGTCATAGTCCCAGGGTTCTGGGATCGAGCCCTGCATCGGGCTCGCTGCTCAGTGGGGCACCTGGTTCTCCCTTTGCCCCTCCCCCTGCTCTCTCTCTCTCTCTCAAATAAATAAATCAAATATTTAAAAAGAAAAAAAGCAGACGTGGGGTATATATGTGCATATATCAAATGAAATATTACTCAGCCATCAAAAAGAATGAAATCTTGCCATTTGCAACTGTGTGGATAGAGCTAGAGAGCATTATCCTAAGTGAAATAAGTCAGTCAGAGAAAGACAAATACCATATGATTTCACTTATATGTGGAATTTAAGAAATGAAACAGATGAACATGAGGGAAAAAGAAGAGAGACAGGCAAACCATAAAAAAGACTCTTGAGAACAAACTGAGGGTTGATGGAAGGAAGGTGGGTAGGGGATGGCCAAATGGGTGATGGGCATTAAGGAGGGCACTTGTGTGATGAGCACTGGGTGTTATATGTAAGTGTTGAGTCACTAAATTCTACACCTGAAACTAATATTATACTATGTTAACTGGAATTTAAATAAAAACTTGAAAATAAAAAAATGTAAGGATTTCAAAGGAAGAAATAAAATATCACTATTTGTCAACAATATTTTTGTTTATATAGGAAGTCCAAAATAACCTAGAAATAAATTATTAGAATTATTAAGTGAATTAATCAAGATTGCTTACAGAATATTTATATATTATTGTATCCATATTTATAACAACAGTATTAATACTATGTAAAAACTACTATAAATAAGCTACACAACCAGGAAATAGAATTAAAAATATTGCTTGTAATAGAATCACAAATATAAAATACTTAGGGATAAATGTAACAAAAGATTTTCAAGTAATCTATGGAAGAGACTATATTATAATTTGAGATCTAAAGAAGTGGAAGGGTATACCCTGTTCATGGACTGGAAGCCTCAACATTCTAAAGATGTTAATTCTCCCCAAATTGATCTGATATAATGTGATCCCCATCAAAGTGTATACATTTTTTAATGGAATATGACAAGGTTCTACAATTTAAATGGAAAGGCAATGGGGCAAAAAGTCAAGATACTGCACATGTACAGTGGACATATATATTAATGTTCATGGCACTAACAATTTAATAGCAAATCAGTAGAAACAGCCCAATGGATAAATCAAATGTGATGCCATCATACAGTTGAACAGTATATAACAATGAATGTGAATGAACTTCATTAATTAACATGGATGACTCATAGTTAAGCAAAATGCAACAGACACAATACTGTCTGATTCAATCACATACAAATGCTTTCAAACAGGCATAATTAATCTTGGCAATGCATGTTTAAGCAGAAAAATCATAAATAATAATTAGGAACTAGTAATACCAAAATTAGAATGGGGTTTTCCTTTGCAGAGGAGGAGGGACAGAGTAGTGTTTAGATGGGGCATGAGAGAACTTGGTGCTGCCAGTATACATTGGTGTTTGGTTTGTGATAAATTACTGAGTTATTCACTTGTATTCCCTGCACCTTTCTGTATATATGGGATGCATTTCATGAAAAAAAGGTTAACTTTGACATATACAAATTTAAAACTTCTGAAGATTAAAAAGTAAGCAAAAAGACAAAGGTAAAGGATAAATAACAAAGTGAAAAAATATTTCCCACATATGATGGGCAAAAGGCTGATAAATCAAGATATAACCTGTTCATCAGTGTAATCATCAAGATAAAGACCTATTCTTTTTTATTTGGGTTTCTGTTTCCCTGGCCCTTTTTTGCCAATGTTGGAACGAGCCCACTGGAGTTTTGAGGTTTTTCCAGTGTTAGCACCATAATAAATGAAGCAGTTAAATGTGCAGAAAATCTAGTCGGTGTCTTCTTTGATAAGGAAGACATATCCTTCTATATTTCCCCCTTTTTTTTTTTTCCAAAGAGACTATCCAAGTAAGAAATACACGTGAACTAAATACATGCTTGGGTGTAGAGAACAGTGAATTGAGATTTCTCCACAACGTCCAGGAATGGGCTGGGCAAAAAGGCTGTGCTTGGCATATGGAAAATGGGGCTTAGCAAAATGAAAGTGATGGGACGGATAAAAAAAAGACGTGGTATACCCCCCTCACACACACAAAGACAATGGAATATCATCAGTCATAAGAAAGAAGGATATCTTGCCACTTGCAACAACATGGATAGACCTTGAACACATTATGCTAAGGAGATAAGTCAAAGAAAGAAAGACAAGTACCATATGATATCACATGTGCAATCTAAAAAAGCCAAACTTATAAAAACAGAGTGGAATGGTTGTTAACAGGGGATAGAAGTAAGTGAGTAAGATTGATGCTGTTTAAGGGTACAAACTTGCAACAAATAGTAAGCCCTGGAGATCTAATGTACAGTATAGTGGATACAGAGAATAATATTGTATTATAATCATCAAACTTGCTAAGAGACTAGAATTTGTTGTTCCAACCACTAAAAAGAAATGATAATGATGTAATGTGATAGAGGTGCTAATTACTCCTACAGTGGCAATCCTATAACAACATGTAAGTGTGTCAATTTCACATGTTGTATGCCTTAAGTTTATATAGTGTTGTTTTCAAATATATTTCAATTAGAAAAATAAAAATAAAACCAAGTTAAATTTAAAAGGAAAGTCATGGAAATCAGAGGACAGACCTTCTCTATAGGACCACTCTTATTTTCCCCCAGCTTATCACCCTGTTTTCTTTGGTCCAGCCAACGAAGACCCCTTCTCACAACAGCACTATTGTATGAAAAGGAGCAGAGATCGGAATCAAAAGGCAGCTCTGAGGGGAAAGAATGGAAGTATTTTCAGGACAGAGTTAAGGAAGGAAGGGTACCTCTGGGTGGGAGGCTGAACATTATGAGTGAGAAATACAAAAGAGCCAGGCATGGACACAAACATCAGTGAGGGTCTGTGTTCAAATGACAATATATTTTTAGAGTAGAAAGTCACTGTGAGGTAGACTGGGACACCATGTATCAAATATAAGATCAATATTATACATTATGTATTAAATTGTGCCCCAAAAACCGACTGCAGAATCTTACCCCAACAAACCAATGGAGAATATCAAGACTCTCCCATTAAATTGAGATAAGAACTGAGAAAAAAAAATGTCACATCATTTTGGTACTGTAATCAGATTTTTACTTACTTAAATCTAATATTTAAGGTGATTATAATTCCCACTGAACATAAAATTCCCATTTTAAATTATTTATGTTTATTTCTTTTAAATTTTTTTGTCTCCTTCTGACTGATACTCCTGGAACCGTAGCTTCCATCATTACTAGAAACAGTGCTCTCAAAATACAAAATGCACTAAGAGAATTCTTTAATAAGTGAATAAGAGGCTAATGGCTTAACATTCAATATCCTAACCAATAATCTGGAACAGAAAAATTCATATTTCAAGCCATATCCAGGAAAAATGATGCCCATATTCAGCTTCTATATAATAAGTGTTGAAAAAAAGTTTTCCTGACTTCGAAAATAATTCTGTGACTGATGTTTCAAGTATTTTCATCAGCAACTCTGAAGACACAGCTTGAGATCTGGCAAATTGACTCATGTGAAGGTTACAATTAAGGATATAATTGGGAAGTGTTAGCAAGATGTTAAAATGTCTTCTAGGCAGTTTGACAAAGCTGCGGTCAGAAAGTACATTAAAGATCAGAAGTGGAAGTTATAAAACCTAAGGAAGAAGTACTAAAATAATAATTTAAAAAAATTCTAATTTACTCAGCATTTCTACCTCAAGTAAGTTAATCTGAAGACATGTTCTCTGACGCTTACAAAAAAACCCCAAAAAACATAGCCAAGTATGTTCATTATAGCGTTGTTTTTAATAGTGGAAAATTTGAGACAATGAAAATATCCATCAGTAGAAGAACAGATGAATAATTTTCAAATTCATATATTGGGATAACATAAAGACATTAATAAGGTTGACCTATACGTGTTGATAGAAAAATGACAAATATGTTGTATGAAAAAAATCACAGAACATTGTAATGCAACCTCCATATACCAATATACGTATAGAAAAAGTTAGCAGTACCAACTTGCATTGTGGAAAACAGTGTGGAGGTCCCTTAAAAAGTTAAAAATTGAGCTACCATATGATCCAGCAATTGCACTACTGGGTATTTACCCCAAAGATACAGATGTAGTGAAGAGAAGGGCCATATGCATCCCAATGTTCATAGCAGCATTGTCCACAATAGCTAAATTGTGGAATGAATCGAGCTGCCCTTCAACAGATGACTGGATTAAGAAGATGTGGTCCATATATACAATGGACTATTACTCAGCCATCAGAAAGAACGATTACCCAACATCTGCAGCAACATGGACGGGACTGGAGGAGATTATGCTGAGTGAAATAAGTCAAGCAGAGAAAGACAATTATCATATGGAATCATTTATGGAACATAAGAAGTAGGAAGATCAGTAGGAGAAGAAAGGGAAGAAGGGGGGGTAAAGAGAAGGGGGAATGAACCATGAGAGACTATGGACTCTGGGAAACAAACTGAGGGCTTCAGAGGGGAGGGGGGTGGGGGATTGGGATAGGCTGGTGATGGGTATTAAGGAGGGCACGTATTGCATGGTGCACTGGGTGTTATACGCAAGTAATGAATCATGGAACTTTACATCAAAAACTAGGGATGTACTGTATGGTGACTAACATAATAAAAAATTATTATAAAAAAAAAAAGGGGGGTGCCTGGGTGGCTCAGTCGTTAAACGTCTGCCTTCAGCTTAGGGTGTGATTCCGGCATTCTGGAATCCAGTCCCACATCAGTCTCCTCCGCTGGAAGCCTGCTTCTTCCTCTCTCACTCCCCCGGCTTGTGTTCCCTCTCTCGCTGGCCGTCTATATCTCTGTCAAATAAATAAATAAAATCTTAAAAAAAGAAAAAAAAAAAAGAAAAGGTTAGCAGGCTTTTTCACCCAACCATTTAAATGATCTGTGAGGTGAGGGCCCCAGAGACTTCTGTCTACATCATAGATTTTAATAGCATTTAGGTTTTATACAAATTTATATTTTGTTGTATTTAGGAAGAAAAGATGAAAAAAAGGAAAGGCCATTAGATTTGACATCCACATTGCATTTGCAATGGGCTAGTGGTGAAGTTGGGTAGTACACTGGGCAAGATCTATATCAGATTGTGTTCAAGGCACAATTAGGCTTATGTCTTCCTCAGAGTTCACTGACTTCCATGGAAAGATTTTGGTGGGGGTGTGAGTAGCTGTAAGAGTCTTGGGGCCCTAGACCTGACCTTTGTACAATAGGAATAAGTAAAATAATTTTCTCCACTACACAAATATGATAATAATATTACTCAGGTGTAATTTTGTTTAATCATTCCATTATGGTATTTCATAGAGGTGGAAGTTCCTTCCTGTTTTAACTGATGAGAAACATTTAAGTTACCAGGGAAGTCATTTTTCTAATATACACCAGTAGCAGCCATCTTTTAGAGTTGTTTCTTTTTGTGTTATTTTTGGTTAAGTCAACTTTATGTTGAATTATGAAAATATAAAAGTTTATAGCTCAAAGAATTTTTTTTCAAGTGAGCACACTGGCAAAACAACTGCCCAGATAGAGATCTAGAAGCTTACCTGCACTTTAGAACCCTCCCTTGAACCTCTTCTTAATTATCCATAGGCAAACACTGTTTGGACTTCTCTCATCATGAATTACCTTTGCATGTTTTTGAAATTTATATAAATTGAATCGTACAGCGTGTACTCTTTTGAGTCTGGCTTCATTCACTCATTCGTGTTGTTGCAGGCAGCAGTGATTCATCCATCTTCACAGGTGTATAATATTCCGTTTATATGAATGTACCCAGTGCATTCATCTTCTGTTTATGAGCATTTGTGTTCCTTCATCCTTGGCTACTATTAATAACACTGTTATGAATATGTTGTTGTGGATGCACTGTGAAAGACATACATGCCTTTCTTCTAGGTATGTATTTAGAGGTAAAACTGCTATAGCATGCGGTTGTAGTAGTCCAAACTTAACAGATAATCCATAATAATTTCCAAAGTGGTTCTGGTACCAATTTACATGTCCACCAGCATGGCAATTATTTTCTCCCATTTTTTACTTGATTTTTCACTCTCTTAAACATATCTTTTGATGGACCGAAGTTTTAAGTCTATTTTATCACTCTTTTCTTTGTGATTAGTGCTCTTTGTATACTGGTGAAGAAATCTCTGCCTACCGCCAAATTTATGAAGTTATTATATGATGTCACCATCAGGAAGTTTTATTATTGTATCTTTCACATTTAGGGCTACATACAATCTATCTACCATAGATAGTTTATATGGTGTGTGGTAGAGGCCAAGATTTCTCCCCTTTTTTCATTTTATTCATGTCAATATCCACCTATCCCAGTATAATTTATTAATAAGATGATCCAGTGCAGTGTCAGCACTATCATAAATCAGGTGGACTGTATATGTATGTGGCTCTTTCTTAACTCTATTCTGTTCCATTGGTCTATATATGTCTATCCCACTGAGCTAAATACTCTGTTTTATAAAAAGCAGTTTATTTCCCAACTTGGTTATTCTTTGTTAGGACTCTCTGACCTATTTTTTTTTTAGTCTTTTATATTTAGTTTGCATTTTATCTATTTTTGAAGAGGTAATACATTCATATAATACTAAATCTATGAGACACATAAATATGTTGACCATATAATTTATCATGCAAACCAGGACTCTTAAGAATGAAAGTGGGCTTTCTTTTCCTTTTCTTTTCTTTCTTTTTTTTTCTTTTTTCTTTCTTTCTTTTTCTTTCTTTCTTCCTTTCTTTCTTTCTTTCTTTCTTTCTTTCTTTCTTTCTTTCTTTCTTTCTTTCTTTCTTT
>NW_024423319.1:94929003-94931625 GCF_017311325.1 Ursus maritimus
ATCGGTGGCTTGCTTTGTTCAATTACGGCATTGGCACCATATACTGACGCGCTGTTTTCATCGCTTATTTGCACTGATGATATTATTGTTCACTGCATTCATTACTTTTCTCATGCCTATAATTCTCTTCTTATGCTCTTCTAACTCATTTAAATCTGCTCAATAAGGACTTTGTCATATAATGGTATTGTGTTTTTAATTTATTATATGACTAGTTTTTGTTTTGTGATTCATTGCACATTCCTAAATAATAATGTCAGTGTCTTTTTCATCACTTTGCCCTTTCCTTAATCTTCTTGAAAGCTAATCTATGGAAATTCTATTTTACTTACTACCTTTGGAGTATTTGTTAGTTTTTTTTTTTTTGTTGTTGAGTTCGGCCAGGAGTTCTTGCTCTGAATACAGCTGTGTCACTTTCCTAGCGATCTCTACCATCTGCTTTATACGATTTCAAAGAGGTCCGGCTTTTCACACTCGATAGTGTCCTGTGATGCACAAAAGTCCTTATTGTTTTTTTTTTTTTTAATTGGAAAAATGAAGACTATAATATAAGTGGAGGTGTGAGGAGGCACCTTCTGAAAACATTATTCAACATTATTATATAATTTGTTTGTGCTTTATTGTTTAAGCAATGCACTGTGTTCGGGTGGCACAAACCATTACTGAGGTGGGCGGAGACCGGCTTGGATTCCACTTTACTGTCTCTACCTTTGATTCGTAAGTAATATTTACTGAAAGACTGAAACAAAAAAATATCACTCAAACTCCTTCAGCTTTTTGAAACACGAGCCTGAACTGAAACTGTGATCAGTGCCAGAAAGTTGCCCCAAACATGTAGGGCGCACTATTTGGGATGTGGTGATACTCTTGAGTACTCATTAATCTATTAATGGGTAAAAAAGGCTTGAAAATCTTGACCATTGTTACTCTCAATTCCATTTCTGATAATTTGGTTATATCCATATCCATTAGTTCTGTGGCAGAGGCCACAGACTCATTGTCTTTTCTTTGCTGGTGGGGATTTCTCCTTCTCATCATTCTGATGAGGAGAGGGCGCGGGGTTGCCCAGAGCCCAAATTATTGACTGGGACCCAGGCCGTGTGCCCTTGTTTTATAGGGATCTTAGGGATGTGGCCTTCTTGATTTTTCAGCCTGCCTTCTGGGGGAGGCGCCTGCCGCACCAATACTCAGGCAACCCTTTTTGGGTAGATTCTCCGTGTCCCCTGCAAGGGGGGATGGGGATGGGCACGCTGTGAGCTGGTATTTCCAGGCTTTTGTTCTCTGGCGGCTTTCCCTGGCGGTTTGCTGTGCCTCTTCTGAGAGTCAGAGCAGCAGCAGCCGAATCTCAGCCTCTGTCACAGAACAGAGGGATCGCGGGCCGTTCTCCACTGATGATCTGGCCACTTTAACTCTGTTTCTGTTGGTGCTGCTCAACCCTGCAGCGTCCCGGGATGTGCGCCCCACACCCGGTGTCCCAGCCCTCACTTCCAGGGCCGGTGCATCTCTGTCCTTTGTGTTTCTAACACCGCCAGCCGCCAGCTGCCCCCGCATGCTCCCGGAGCTCCTGGTCTCAGTCTGGTTCCAGTGAGCACACCGGAGCTCCGTTTCAGTCTGGTGGCGCGCGTTCCCTGGCTCACGGTCTCAGTCTGCTCTCTCGCGGGTGCTGGTCCCCGAGTCCGACCGCTCCCCGTGCAGGTGGCTATCGCTTCCCGGCACCTGAACGCGGCAGCTCCCTCCCCCTTCCGTTTATCTTCCAATATCTGTGTGCGGTTTCATGGCTCCCCGCTTCGTACCTCAATACTCAGCTGGAGTATTACAAAAGAGACCACATGTTGGAGATGTTCATTTGTAGAGATCCAGATGTATCTTCTTGCGTCTCAGGCTGATTCCATGGATGTTCAGGATGGTCTGGTACCTATCCAGTGCGACTCAGGGGACCGGCTGAAAAAGGGGTCCCCCACTCCTCTGCCATCTTAACTCTCTGCAATAAATAAAATCTTTAAAAAAAAATTCTCCCTCTCCCCCACCCTTTCAAAAAAAAATTAATATCTAGCATTTACTATTTTTTTAAGTTAATTAAAAAACTTTTTGCATATAGTTAACATACAATGTTACATTAGTTTCAGGTGTACAACATAGTGATTCAGCTTCCTTATAAGTTATGCTATGCTACCCACAAGTGTAGCTCCCGTCTGTCACTATACACTATTACAGTATCACTGACTGTATTCCCTTTGCTGTGCCTTTTATTCCCATGACTTATTATTGCATAACCGGAAGCCTTTATATTCTGGTTTCTTTCAGCCATTTTGCCTAACCTACCCCCTTCCCTCTGGCAACCATCAGTTTGTTCTCTGTATTTATCGGTCTGATTCTGTTTGGTTGTTTTGTTTTTTTTTTAAGATTTTATTTATTTATTAGAGAGAGAGAGAGAAGGAGCACTCAAGCAGACTCCATGCTGAGTGTGGAGCCCAATGCAGGGCTCAGTCTCAGGACCTTGAGACCATGACCCGAGCTGAATTCCAGAGTCAGATGCTTAACCGATTGAGCCACCCATGCAACCCTAGATCTGATTGTCATTTATTCATTTTTGTTTTTTGATTCCCCATTTGAATAAAATCA
>NW_024423319.1:94931635-94964461 GCF_017311325.1 Ursus maritimus
GTAACCTACATTCCTGAGCGTGGATTTTTTTGAGTCCAGATTCTATTTTAGCTTTTTCTTCTACTAACCCATCCTCCAATTCGCTAATACGTTCTTTTGCCTCATTCACCCTGGCCATTCTTTTGCCTCATTCACCCTGGCCATCAGAGCCTGTAGTTTTTTTTTGTTTTTTTTTTTTTAAAGATTTTATTTATTTATTCGACAGAGATAGAGACAGCCAGCGAGAGAGGGAACACAAGCAGGGGGAGTGGGAGAGGAAGAAGCAGGCTCATAGCGGAGGAGCCTGATGTGGGGCTCGATCCCAGAACGCCAGGGTCACGCCCTGAGCCGAAGGCAGACGCCCAACCGCTGTGCCACCCAGGCTCCCCAGAGCCTCTAGTTTTGACTGCATTTGGCTCATAGAATTTTTAATTTCTGCCAGCTTCACTCTCATTTCAGCCCTTAGAGATTCTATATTCTCATTAACATTTTCGTTAATACTTTTTTCAAGTCTACACATCATCTTGACCATTGTTACTCTCAATTCCATTTCTGATAATTTGGTTATATCCATATCCATTAGTTCTGTGGCAGAGGCCACAGACTCATTGTCTTTTCTTTGCTGGTGGGGATTTCTCCTTCTCATCATTCTGATGAGGAGAGGGCGCGGGGTTGCCCAGAGCCCAAATTATTGACTGGGACCCAGGCCGTGTGCCCTTGTTTTATAGGGATCTTAGGGATGTGGCCTTCTTGATTTTTCAGCCTGCCTTCTGGGGGAGGCGCCTGCCGCACCAATACTCAGGCAACCCTTTTTGGGTAGATTCTCCGTGTCCCCTGCAAGGGGGGATGGGGATGGGCACGCTGTGAGCTGGTATTTCCAGGCTTTTGTTCTCTGGCGGCTTTCCCTGGCGGTTTGCTGTGCCTCTTCTGAGAGTCAGAGCAGCAGCAGCCGAATCTCAGCCTCTGTCACAGAACAGAGGGATCGCGGGCCGTTCTCCACTGATGATCTGGCCACTTTAACTCTGTTTCTGTTGGTGCTGCTCAACCCTGCAGCGTCCCGGGATGTGCGCCCCACACCCGGTGTCCCAGCCCTCACTTCCAGGGCCGGTGCATCTCTGTCCTTTGTGTTTCTAACACCGCCAGCCGCCAGCTGCCCCCGCATGCTCCCGGAGCTCCTGGTCTCAGTCTGGTTCCAGTGAGCACACCGGAGCTCCGTTTCAGTCTGGTGGCGCGCGTTCCCTGGCTCACGGTCTCAGTCTGCTCTCTCGCGGGTGCTGGTCCCCGAGTCCGACCGCTCCCCGTGCAGGTGGCTATCGCTTCCCGGCACCTGAACGCGGCAGCTCCCTCCCCCTTCCGTTTATCTTCCAATATCTGTGTGCGGTTTCATGGCTCCCCGCTTCGTACCTCAATACTCAGCTGGAGTATTACAAAAGAGACCACATGTTGGAGATGTTCATTTGTAGAGATCCAGATGTATCTTCTTGCGTCTCAGGCTGATTCCATGGATGTTCAGGATGGTCTGGTACCTATCCAGTGCGACTCAGGGGACCGGCTGAAAAAGGGGTCCCCCACTCCTCTGCCATCTTAACTCTCTGCAATAAATAAAATCTTTAAAAAAAAATTCTCCCTCTCCCCCACCCTTTCAAAAAAAAATTAATATCTAGCATTTACTATTTTTTTAAGTTAATTAAAAAACTTTTTGCATATAGTTAACATACAATGTTACATTAGTTTCAGGTGTACAACATAGTGATTCAGCTTCCTTATAAGTTATGCTATGCTACCCACAAGTGTAGCTCCCGTCTGTCACTATACACTATTACAGTATCACTGACTGTATTCCCTTTGCTGTGCCTTTTATTCCCATGACTTATTATTGCATAACCGGAAGCCTTTATATTCTGGTTTCTTTCAGCCATTTTGCCTAACCTACCCCCTTCCCTCTGGCAACCATCAGTTTGTTCTCTGTATTTATCGGTCTGATTCTGTTTGGTTGTTTTGTTTTTTTTTTAAGATTTTATTTATTTATTAGAGAGAGAGAGAGAAGGAGCACTCAAGCAGACTCCATGCTGAGTGTGGAGCCCAATGCAGGGCTCAGTCTCAGGACCTTGAGACCATGACCCGAGCTGAATTCCAGAGTCAGATGCTTAACCGATTGAGCCACCCATGCAACCCTAGATCTGATTGTCATTTATTCATTTTTGTTTTTTGATTCCCCATTTGAATAAAATCATATGGTATTTGTCCTTCTAGGTCTGACTTATTTCACTTAGCATAATAGCCTCTAGGTCCATGCGTGTTGTTGCAAATGGCAAAAATCTCCTTTTTATGGCTAATATTCCATTGTGTATGTGTGTGTGTGGGAAAGAGAGAGAGAGAGAGAGACATCCTCTTTATTCATCTATGGATGGACACTTGGGTTGCTTTCATATCTTGGCTATTGTAAATAATGTTACAGTAGACATAGGGGTTTGAATCAGTGTTTTTGTTTTCTTTGGGTAGATACTCTGTAGTGAAATTATTGGATCATATGGTAGTTCTGTTTTTAGCTTTTTGGAGGAACCCTCATACCATTTTCCACAGTGGCTGTTACCAATTTACATTCACACCAAGGGTGCATGAGAGTTCCTTTTTCTCCACATCCTTTCTAACACTTGTTATTTCTTGTCTTTTTTTATTTTAGCCATTCTGATAGGCATCAGATGATGTCTCACTGTGGTTTTGACTTGCATTTCCCTAATGATCAGTGATGTTGAGCATCTTTTCATGTGTCTGTTGGCCATCTGTATATCTTCTTTGGAAAAATGTCTATTCTGCTCCTCTGTCCATTTTGACCTAGTCTTGATCCTTTGCATTTCCATATAAAATTTAAAATTAGCTTGTCATACTGCCCCCCCCATGTGGAATGAATGCTTGTGTTCCCCCCACCCCAAATTCATACACTGAAGTCTAATCCCTAATGTATTGATATTAGGAGGAAGGACCTTTAGAAAGTGATTAGTTCTCTTACAAAAGAGACCACAGAGAGCTCCCTTTTCCCTTCCACCTTATGAAGACACAGCAAAAAGATGACAGTCTATGAGTTAGGAAAGGGGGCTATCATCAGACACTGAATCTGCTGGCACCTTGATCTTGTATTTGTCAGCCTCTAGAACTGTGAGAAATAAATGTCTGATTGTCCATAAGTCCCAGTTGATGGTATTCTATCAGAGCAAATATACTAAGACATCCCCCCCACCACACACACGCACATACACACCAATGCTTGCTGGGATTTCGGTTCAATTTCCTTGACATCTTTACATTATTGAGTCTTTTAAACTATGAGTATATTTCTAGACTCTATTTGGGTCTCTTTACATTTCCTTAGGAATACTGTGCAGTTGTTAAAGTAGACATTTTACACCTCTTCTATTAGAATATTATTAGGTGGGCACCTGGGTGGCTCAGTTGGTTAAGTGGCTGCCTTCAGCTCAGGTCATAATCCTAGGGTCCTGGGATCAAGCCCCATGTCAGGCTCCCTGCTCAATGGGGAGTCAGCTTCTCCCTCTCCTTCTTACTCCTGCTCTCTCTCTCTCTCAAATTAAGTTTTTCAAAAATATTATTAGGTAGTTGATATATTTTTAAACTGTTACAAATACTTTTAAATTTTAATTTACTATGTGTCACTACTAAATAGAAATCAATTGATTATTGCATATTGAGTTGTATTCAGTGACTTTTTTAAAGATTTATTTATTTTAGAGAGAAAGAGAGAGCATGCATGTGCATGACTGGGGGGTAGGGAGAGGGAGAGAATCTTCAAGTAGACTCCCTACTGAGCACAGAGCCCAAGGCAGGGCTCAATCTCACAAACCATGAGATCATGACCTGAACCGAAACCAAGAGTCAGATGCTTGACCGACTGAGCCACCCAGGCACCTCATTCAGTGACTTTTAATTAATTCTAATAGTTTATTAACAGATTTCTTAGATTTTCTGTATATACAACCTTGCCGTACCTATAAATAATTATAATTTCATTTGTTTCATCCCAATCCATGTATTTTTAATATATTTTTCTCCACTTATTGCACTGTCTAGGACTTCCAGTATAATATTAAATAAAAGTGGTAATTACAAGTAGCCTTTTTTTCGGATGATAGATGCAAAGTTTAAAAATATCATCGCTAAATATGATGTTTCCACCTTTTGTGTTCATAGTTGTACTTTGTTAGATTAAGAGTATTCCCATCTGTCTCTTTCTGTATCTTGTTTTCTGAGAGGTTTTCTTTTTCTTTTTTTTAAACCATATTTAAATCATGTTTAAATATATCAAATTATACTTTTTCATCTCTTGGTTTGATCATATGCTGCTTTAATCTCCAAACTTGGTGAATTACATTAACTGAATTTTCAATGTTAATTCACACTTGCATTCCTGATACAACTGGTTCTCACCTTTCATATAGCTTTGATTTGCTGATAGTATTGTTTTTCTTTTTTTTAAAGATTTTATTTATTTATTTGAGAGTGAGCAAGCATGTGCACAAAAGAGCATGGGCTGTGTGAGGGGCAGAGGGAGAAGCAGACTTCTCAATGAGCAGGGAGCTGGATGTGGGGCTTGATCCCGTGATCGCAAGACCCTGGGATCATGACCTGAGCTGAAGTCAGATGCTTAACTGACTGAGCCACCCAGGAGCCCCGCATTGTTTATTTCTTTTGCATCTATATTCATGAATAAGTTTGGGCGGTGATTATTTTGTAGCGCCCTTGTTAGATATTGACATTAGGTTATGTTAATATTGCAGAACTTCAGAAATCTTCCTTATTTAATGAAGAGTTTATGTAATATTAGTGTCATTTTATTTGCTCCTTAAGCATTTGGAAGAAGTTACTAGAGTTGGACTTTGCTGTGAGAGCAGGTTTTGAATTTCAGACTCATTCTTTATTTAATATAGAACAATTCTGATTTTCTGTTTACTCCTACTCAGTTTTGCTAAATGATATTTTCAAGGTATTTATTTCATTTAAATTTTGAAATGACTGACATAACATTGTTTACAATATCTTCCTTTTTCAACATGTATAGAATTTTCAGTAACATTATTTTTGCCTTCTTTTTTCCTTGATCCTGGGGTTTATCAATTTCATTATATTTTTAAAGATAACGACTTTTGATTTTGTTGATGTATTTTATGTTTTTCTCTTTGTTGGACTTTTGCATGCATTATTACTTTTTTCTCCTTTCTTTGGATTTCATTTGTTGTTTTTTTAGCTGCTCGAGGTGGGTATATACAGTGTTGATTTTCCAGCTTTTTTTTTTTTTTTTTTTTGAGAGAGAGAGCATACACAAGCAGGGGAGGGGGTGGGACAGGGAAGGGGCAGAGGGAGAATCTAAACAGGCTCAACGTCCAGCACAGAGTCTGACGCAGGGCTCAATCTCATGACCCTGAGATCATGACCTGACCCGAAAGAGCCACCTGGAGGCCCCCAACCTTCTTTTTTAAATACATGCACATGAGTCTGTAAGTTTTTATCAGTGTGTGGCTTCATTGTATCCTGCATATTTTGATGTGCCAAATATGTTATTGTTTATTTCCAAACATTTTCTGATTTTTGTTGTAATTACTTGTTTGATCACTGATTTATTTATGACTGTATAGATTAATAATATATATCAAGGGAGTTCTTTTTCTATTTATCTTTTTGTTATAGATTTCTGGTTTAATTCTACTTTCTGCAAAGAATACAGTGTCCTTTGAAATATACCGAATCTTGTTTTATTGTCCAAAATAAAGTTACTACTGGTAACTTTCTAAGTATACTTGAAAAGAGTTTATCTTGTAGTTTTAAGGGTCCGGTATTCTATTAAGTTCATTAGTGGTGTCATTCAGTCTTAATCGGAATCCCAGCAAGGTTTGTTTATTCATAAAAATCTGATTCTAAGTGGGGAGAAACAGTAGAGGTCAGATCCATCTCAATGTATTTTTATAACTCTCAGGACCTTGGCCTCACAAGTCCTGACTTCTTTTATTGCCTTCTGATGCCTTTAAACAGATGTTCTTTGTATTTTATCCAGCTTTTATAGCTTCTCTCAGTGAAAGGGTTGTTCTGATGTAAGTTACTCTGCCAAAACTGAAAATGGAACTCCCCAAACACCATATTTTCACTGATGACATTACTATTCTCAGCTGAATGAGCTATTTTCCTAAAAATAACACAAAATAAATCTATTTCTAAGCTGACAATTTTTTTCACGTTGCTTGAATTTGTTATGCAATTATTTAACTAGTGTGTTTCTAGAAAACAGAATGGGTAATAAGAGAATGTAAATCAAAACTTTTTCAAGGGTATAGGGATTATTCACATGTAGGGGATGGCAGAATGTATGTCAAATCATGTTTCAAAAGGGCTCACCCAACTATAGGTAGAGCAAATTGTTTTTCTCGGGGAAACATGTTTATGGCTGCGCCAAAGCGAAATAAGGCTGTCAGTAAATAGGAATCCCATGCACACCCATACCAATCGTTTTTCTTCCATAAGCCAAAAATGATTAATGTATGTTGTAGATGTCTGTGGTAATTGTCAGTGTGCATGTGTTTGCATGAACTGTGTCACATGACTATAGGTCTACATAGTTATGTGCATACAGTTTGTGTAATAGGCCTATATATGGCTAGTTTTTCTGTAGGCATCTGGGGAGAGTTCTGTGTATTTAGCTGTGGTGGGGGCTAGGCCTGTGAACACCCATGTGTATACATGGCCTGGTCAACATGTGTCTGTAGGCTACTATGTCCAGGGGCATAGGTTCAGAGATCTGGGGAGGACATATGCTAGGATGGGGATATGGGAGTAGGAGAGGAGTTCACTTCATGGTGGAAACACTGAGTATTCATATGCTTTGCCACTTTTATGCCCAAGATGCTGTGACCAATCACCTAATCCTTTATGTTTATACCCATTCTCCTGAAAGGTGTTCTGCCTTAGTATACAGAGAACATTCCAGTTTCTGCAGTGTAAGAAGTGCTTACTTGGGCCTTCACTTCTGCACAACTCCCAAACTCCTGTCATCTTTCGCCCCCAGAATCTGGACTTTCATCTTTGTCTTCTCAGCTGCTGTTCCTAGTTCAAACAAAAACACTTCCTTAGACAACATATACCTATCTGACCACAAATGTGGACTTTTTCAACAGACTTCTGTTCTATCTATGGCTCAACACAGCTGGGGTACACCATGATCCTTTGTACATTTTCAGCAAGCACACTAAACATTTCCTGCTCATTCATCTCTACCTACTATTACAGTCCCAGACTACCTTCCTACCATTACAGAGCTCGAAGGGACCTGTGGCTGAGTCTACATTAGGTACAAGAGTAATGATCATTCACAAAGCTCATTATGAAACTGTTCACAATGCCATGTTAATTCACAATTTCTACAGCCAGCAAAACACTTCTATATTCTAAGCCTAAATACAATAATATTTTTATTATTAGATTATTTTAATTGTACTGTATGAAAGTAGGAGATAGGGAATGATTTAAAGTATTTATTATGGTAATTCCTTATATATTTCCTGCACAACAGAATTGATACTTCAGAAAAAGAAGTCATAATAAAAATAATAATCTCTATAATTTTAATTTAAAAATCCTTTATTATAATCTTTCTTGAAATGGGAAAGTCCCTCCCTGGAAACAGCTTAAAATAAGAGATTGTGAAATTGGCCAAATTTATGGAATGAATACAGTGACCACAAGGAGACATTGTGGGTTCACTGAAAACAAGTAAGACTAAGACAATTTCATGTCCTTCTTAGAGAGTATTAGTATGCTAGTATTCTAAGTGAATGTTGTTGGGTCTACGGCCATACCACCCTGAACGCGCCCGATCTCGTCTAAGTGAATGTTGTTGGTAGTATTTCTTGATTTCGATGAGACTCGTGAAATCTAACTTTCAGAATCATTATGGAGAAGATAGAGAAACATGTACAAAAAATATATTAGGTAGATGTACAGCTGGCTGTACCTCCATATCCAGAGTATTTAGTTAACCTGGGTCAGATACCCTGGCAAGTAGCTATTGATCCTATGGACCAGGCAGCCTTTAGGAGAGTGTTGTTGCTCCTGACTTTCCCTCTGGTTCCATCTAGTGGCTGATTAGACACTAATTAGTTGTCATGGCGTTCATCTTGCTTTGTGTTTACATTGTGAATGAACATCAGTTATATAACTTCATGTGGGTTTGCTAAGCCACTTCCTGGTGCATCTTATAGTGCAATGATTAAAACAAGTCTATCTTCAGGACCTGCGTTGTGCTCCAAGTCTATGGGTATAAGCTAAATGAGTCCACTTAGGAGAATCAAAGAATAGGGAATCATTTTACATTAAGTACCATGCAACTCCCGTGAAAATATGTGTGTGTGCAGGCGCGCGCAAGTGCATATGTATGTATGCACATATATATATTATTGTTATATTATTGTTTTTGCTTTTTTTCTGAGGCATTGCCTTTTCTGCATTATCCGTTTATTCTGATTCCCCAGATAGACTTACACCCTCTTCTTTTGTTTCCTGGTTTACCTCTCTCATTACATAGTAACACGAGCACAGATGTTAGCCCCACTTTGTATTTGTTGGGAGTTCTATGGATTATAAGCGCATCTTTGTCATTTTATTTAAATAGGGAGGTTGGGAATATCTCCTGGCAGATGAAGACACAGAGGCTCAAGGATGATAAGAATATTGAGCAAGCTCGTTTATCATGAAGCCTGAGCTCCAGCCCAGTCTTTTATTTACCATTTTGGTAGCATTTCTAACAATGTATATTCTTGCAGCTTTACTGAGGTATAACTGACAAATTATAAGATAGTTTTAGTGTACATTGTGATGATTTGATTCCAGCCCAGTCTTTTAAAGAATATTCTAGGTCCCTCTCTCCATCATCATACTGCTGAGCAGAAAACTACTGTCCCCAAGAATCTAATGGCAGGGAGCTTCTTGTGTGCTTTACCTTCTTTAGCGTGGATTCCAATGTATCAATTTTGATCACCCTAAACATGGAGACAAACATGCCCCCACACCCCATCGGTCGCCAAGACAAATTCCTCAGAGCACAGGTACACTGGGTTTCCCAATCCATGAGCATGGAATAGCTTTCCATTTGTTTGTGTCATCTTTAATTTGTTTCAACAGTGTTTTATAGTTTTCAGGGTACAGGTCTTTCACCTCCTTGGTTAAGTTTATTCTTAGGTATTTTATTCTTTTTGATTCACTTGTAAATGGGATTGTTAAGTTCTCTTTCTGCTACTTCATTATTAGTGTATAGATTTTGTATGCTGCGGCTTCACTGAATTTACCAGTTGTAGCACTTTGGGTGCAGCCTTTAGGGTTTTCTCTATAGAGTATCATGTCATCTGCAAAGAGTGAAAGTTTTACTTCTTCCTTATCAGTTTAGATGCTTTTTATTTCTTCCCCTCATCTGACAGCTGTGGCTAGGACTTCCAGTACTGTGTTGAAAAAAAGTGGTGAGAGTGAACATCCTTGTCTTGTTCCTGATCTTAGGGGGAAAGTTCTCAGGTTTTCACCATTGATTATGATGTTAGCTGTGGGTTTTTCATAAGTGGCCTTTATTATGTTGAGGTATGTTCCAAATGCACTTTGTTGAGGATTTTTATCATGAATGGATTGTTGTATTTTGTCAAATGCTTTCTCTGCATCTGTTGAGATAATCATATGGTCTTTATCCCTTCTCTTGTTGATGTGATGTATCATGTTGATTGGTTTGCAAATATTGTCACTGGGTCTCAGTTTGGACAAGTATATTGTGTATTTCCCCCCAGCAACTTCTCTGAGCCCCAATAATTTGTACTGGATAGAGGCTGCTTGCACTTTTACTTGGCCTCACCCTTTTCTTACCTACTAAGAGCAAGCTGCCATAGTATATCAGAAATGAAGAGTTTCCAGAGCTGCTTCGGTACACAAACAACACTAGTCTTCATCGCCACCATCACCATACTCATCATCACAAATAATAGTTTTTGGGTAATAACCATGGCCAGTAACTGTGCTAAGTGCTGTGTACTCATGATCTCAGCTAATCCTTAGCAACCCTGAAAGGTAGGAATTACTACTTGTAGACTGTGAGCAAACTAAAATTTAGGAAAGCAAAGAGATCAACAAAAATCTCAGAGAGTAAACTATAGAAACAGGATTTGAAACTGGGTATGTTTCATGGACCTAGCACCCAGTACCTCTTACAAGTACCAAATTCACACAGCAGCAGCAACAACAGTAATATCTATCTTCTCCATATATCTTCCTCCTGCTTTTCTTATATGATGGCTATCTGCTTAAGATGAAATATTGAGCCAAATGATTTCTTGGTCTTTCCAACTCTTGGATTCTATGAACCAAATTAGGAACCTTGCCCTACACACACCTGAGAAGGAGCAGTGCTTTCGCAAATGCATGAAGAGTAAGCCCGACCTCACACTTCCCTGATGAGAAATATTAATTTCAGAGCTGCAGCCAAGACGGTCTTGCTTTTAGTTTGAAAGAAACTTTATGTTACACAATAAACCAGATGGAAACATCAATGATAATATTTGCCAACATGGCTCAGCACACTTTAGCAGAGAATTACCAAGCCCTTGTCATGATGAAAAGGAAATTGGAAGGAGGTCAAGTGTTATCATCTGCCTGTACATCGATCCAATTCTGCAGGTTTTGGGTGATTTGCTATAAATTCATTTTTCTACATCATTGTTCCTTGAGGTTTGGACTGTTTGATCGCTGTGCGGCTTGTAAGTTAAGGGACATAAAAGAAAGTTCTTTTGAAAAAGGAACTTATGAAGGAAACAAAAATAGAGCTAGTTACACATTGTTAAAATATTTGGGATTGACTATCTTTTAAAATGATCACATGGCATAGACTGTCTACTAGAAGCATATTAAATAGTGGATTTCTCTAATGGTGTATAAACGTTTTCATGTAGTAAGTACAATTAGGACCCAAAAATGGTGCTCACAGTTTTGATTTGTGATACATTTTGATACCCAGGGCTTTAACAAAGCCACAGTGAAGGTATCATTTGATGAATGCTGAAGTTTTTAGATTTCTTCAAGGTTACTGAAACAAAACCCAGTTGGCCATTTCTATATTAAGTGATAGTACAAAATACCTTCCATCTCTGTCTAGTTTCGCTGCTCTCTAATGCTATTTTCACAAAATTTGCAGATGACAATGCATTAACAAGTTTTATTTTTACTGTCAGATATTTTATGTGCCTGTCCAGATGCAATTATAAACTGAAAACCCCAAATTATAAACCATGTATCATGTCTCGAATAACCATTTCCTAAAATGTTACTAGAATAATTCTCAAATAATTCTTTATTGCTACTTTTGAATTTGAGTATGTGAAATAAATCTTACTAAAATCAAAGGCATATAATAACTAATTGATAAACATTTAAATTAGTGGGTGGAAGGTGAGTGAAATTAGTATTTCCAAACTGGACCTGCAATTCATCAGCTGTCATTTTCTCCTGTGCTGATGAAGAAATCTATTTGATTTAAGATTAGATGAACATAAGATATTATGCAAGGGTTCCACTCATTTTTTTTGAGGGCTTATGTTAAAAATCATCTCCCAGGGAAATCGGAAAAACTGCCTCTTAGTTTGTTGCCAGTACACAGAAGCATTGTGTTACTCTCCACCTCCAATAAGCTAGGCACTGAATAAGAGCAGTTTCTTTTTTTTTTTTTTTTTTTAAAGGTTTTATTTATTTATTTGACAGGGAGACAGCCAGTGAGAGAGGGAATACAAGCGGGGGGAGTGGGAGAGGAAGAAGCAGGCTCTTAGCAGAGAAGCCTGATGCGGGGCTCGATCCCAGAACGCTGGGATCACGCCCTGAGCCGAAGGCAGACACTTAATGACTGCGCCACCCAGGCGCCCCAGAGCACTTTCTTCCTACATTCTTGCGAGGTCAGGCAGGAGCATTATTCCGTTTATCAGTGATGGCGCAGCATTAAGTGGTGATTTTAGTATGTATGAACAGGCTCCGGCAAGTGACAGACCTCTGATTTGGAACTCTGAGTTGTGGGCTATCGCCTCTTCTGGCTGCCCAGATCTCAGATCCAGGTGATAAACTATTGATCAGCGGCCCCTATCCAACACAGTGTGGCTGCAAAGTGCCCAGGGTGCCTCGGTGAAATAAGAACACTGTTTCTCCCTGTGCACCGGGCCTACCGTAGTCTTCAGAGGCTTCGCCACGTTTGTGTTCCTCAGAGGCTAGCAGAGTTGGGGTGGGGTCACCGCTGAAGAAGAGCCTTGGGATCAGATTTACATGAGTCTTAGATTAAGTTCCCGAAGAGGAAGTGCTGTTGTCATATTTGTCTTTCATATCTCCTGACACTGAGCTTACAGCAGGCACTTGGGACATTCTTGCTGCCTTGTTTCACTGTTTTGACTCTTGGGCAGCATAATGGCAGACGGATAGAAAGTACAGGAGGTCATGAGTGGTATATGTGTTGAGACTGGCTTCTGGTTGCTGGAAATAATCATGGATGAGATGGAGAATGAAGGTACAGAGGTGTGGAGGGGGCAGGGGAAACCCTTCCCACCTGTGTTTCAGGAGCACATACGGCTGCCAGTTTCAAGACTGCATGAAAAGCAAGTCTAAACCCATTTAATCCATTCCATGTATTCATTGCTCTCATCTTGGAATAGGCCAGAATTCTGTAATAGAGAAATTAAGATTTCAAATTGTGTAACATCTGAATGCAAAGCAGAGAATAAAAATTAGTTATCTAGTCAGTGTAGTATTTTGGAGCTAAAAGAGACCTCCAACATCATTTATTCAAACTCCTTTATGAATAAGACGACTAAGGCTCAAATTGGGGAAATAACTTCCCCAAAACCAAATCTCCAGTAAGGATCAAGGACTTTCGACCTTTAGGTCAGTGATCCTTGCACCTCGCGAGGCTGCCTTGCATGCTGTTGGGTCGCTTACCCATTTCCAACCTCATGTTGCACGTGGGTGAACTCACCAAAGCAGCAGGATGGGAAACGTTTTACTGCCCCTCACTGGGTATACGTAGATAATTTCTCCTAAGCCCTGTGATTTAGGAAGATATTCCTAATGCACAGTTGATTTTTAATCATTTATTTATTCATAAATTTAACTCTTAGACATTTCGGTGGTGACCGATTATTTTGTCAATGTTAGAAAGATCTGTCTCTAATACAGAGTTTTTAAAAAATGGCCTATTACTTCCTTTCGTCTGAAAAAGCACCCAGGATAATTTGTACTCTCCTAAACACAACGATGCTTGCATTGAGGCCGTTGTATAGGCAACATTTAATGAGATCATGCTTATCAAAATACAAAAGGAAGGCCACAGTTGGCTTTGTGTCTGAAGTAAAGGTTGTTCAAAACTAATAAAGCTATTATTTTTGATAATAATATTATGAGTTGAGGCTTCTCACCCTCTAATTTTCCTATCCCTCATCCTTTTCATATCTTGTTTCTATTGTTTCCATTTTTGTATATATCATCCAACAGTCATTGGTGATCATCACCCTGTGCCTATGAAATTAGGAAACCAGCTCACCAAAATAATGAAAGCACATTAATCTACCATGGAAAATAGATGAAAACAACTCTTCATAAACTAGCTGCTTGCTAGTTCCCATAATAGGATGTTCAGGTTTGCATGGTGTTAACACCTACCAAACCATTTCCTCCAATTTCATACTGCTTCTAAAATACAATTGAACAAAATAAAATATCCATTTCCTTGGTTTAATGGTTATTTTCTCCTGTCAATAGACATTTTTTTCTAATGAGAGATAATAATTGTCTTTGAATCATCAGAAAATAGGAAGATTAATATTTTTAAAATATACTTTTAAGCATGAATAAGGTATTGAGTTCAAGAGGGGTGAGAAAATACACACTTTGGGGCACAACTTAGGATCGGTTTGTGCGTCTTCTGAAAAATGTCCGCAGGATATTTTAAGAATATTTTTGGAGAAGTCAAATTATATATAAAGACGGGTTTTTTGACTCAATAATGGCACAAACACATGAACTGTGAACACCTGTACGGTGATAAAAGGAACACTCTTGGTAATAGAAATTAAACTCTGTTCGACATTTTCCTAGTGAATCACTATCCTAATTCTAATGCCAGGATAGATTCAACAAAGCTTATCTAATTTATATTATATATTACTATGATAGCAGCCTAAGAGTTTCTCAGTTGCTAAATTATATTTGATTTATATTGAGCTCTTAGGCAACTGAAACTCGGGGGGTTTGTTTGTTTTGCTGGTTGGTTGGTTGGGTTGGGTTTTTGCACTTCCATTTTAAGGTAATTCTTCCTTATCGTACAAGAGATCCTTTGAATGTAAATGCTAAATGTTATCATCCAAACTATTAGTAATACCCTAAGCTCTAGTAATAAGAAACTCATGCATGCTCTTTGTCTTTATTCAATTCCCTCTCCACCCCCCTCAGACACTGCCCCCCCTACAATCCTTCCACACACAGTGGTTGCCTATTTGCCTATTAGCACTCATTGGAAATATTCAACAGAAAATGTATTTTTTCCCATGCTACATTTTCTACGTTTTCTTAATGCCCTAAGACCTTAACTTCCAAAACCAAATTAACAACTCATAATGGCCTTCTGAGGGATCTATCCTTTTTTATTTCTTAATTTTTTGTTCTGTTATTTCCAGTATAATTAACATACAGTGTTATATTAGTTTCAGGTATACAACATAGGGATTCAAATATTCAATACATTACTCAGTGCTCATCACAATAAGTATACTCTTAAATTCCTGCACCTGTTTCACCCATCCTCCCACCCACCTCCTCTCTAGTAACCATCGGTTTGTCCTCTATGGTTAAGAGTCTGTTTTCTTGTCTCCTTTTTTAATTGTTTATTTATTTTGTTTCTTAAATTCCACATATAAGTAAAATCATGTTGTCTCTCTCTGACTTATTTCCCTTAGCATAATACACTTTAGCTCCATCCATGTTTCAAATGGCAAGATTTCATTCTCTTTTATGTCTGAGTAATATTGTATTGTATACATACATCACATCTTTATCCATTCATCTATCACTGAACAGTTCTGTTGCTTCCATATCCTGGCTCTTGTAAATAAATCTGCAATATTCTTTGAGTAAATACCCAGTAGTGGAATTACTGGATCCTATTGGTATTCTATTTTTAATTTTTTGAGGAACCTCCATACTGTTTTCCAGAGTGGCTGCACCAGCTTGCATTCCCACCAGCAGTGCACAAGAGTTCCCCTTTCTCCACATCCTTGCCAATACCTGTTTCTTCTGTTGTTGACTTTAGCCATTCTGGCAGGTGTGAGGTGCTATCTCACTGTGGGTTTGATGTGCATTTCCCTGATAATTAGAGATGTTGAGCATCTTTTTGTGTGTCTGTTGGCCATGTGTATGTCTTCTTTGGAGAAATGTTTATTCATGTCTTTTGCTCATTTTTAATCAGATTAGTTTTTTGGTGTTCAGTTGTATAAGTTTTTTTATGTATTTTGGATATTAACCCCTTATCAGATATGAATTTGCAAATATCGTCTCCCATTCAGTGGGTTGTCTTTTTGTTTTGTTGATGATTTCCTTTGCTGTGCAAAAGCTTTCTATTTTGGTATGGTTCCAATAGCTTATTTTTGCTTTTCCCTTGCCAAAGGAGACCTATCTAGAAAAATGTTTCTATGACTGTTGTCAAAGAGATTATGGTCTACGATTTCTTCCAGGAATTTTATGGTTTTAGGTCTCACATTTAGGTTTCTAATCCACTCTATTTTTGTGTATGTTGTAAGAAAGTGGCCTAGTTTCATTCTTTGTAGCTGTCCAGTTGCTAATTTTTCAAACCTTAAAATTCACTACACGTATTAGGTATCTACTTTTTAAATTTTCTCAACTTTGTGAGGAGATTTCTTTGGAGGAAGAAGCTATTGCCATGCTGTGGTCTTACCCATTGCCTCTCTACTAATGTCAAGGTGTGGATGGCTAGATCCTACCTCAAGCTTAGAGAGGGTTTTAAGGGAGTCAGGATCCTCATATATGTTCCTTGAGGTTGTCAAGTGATAGTAGACTGGAGTATCACCACTGAGTAGGAAGCCATGAAGACAAGTAAGACAGGAAGGCAAGCTCTGGTGGCAAGTAAGGGATAAGCGACTATCCTGGAATCAGACTGTACTCTAAGAGTTTGACGAGGGAAAAGAAGGTGTGAATGTTTTCCATGATCCACAAGCAAGAGAGAACTGGAGCTATCTTGATTCTTGTCCAAGAATTCCAAGTGGGAGACCAAAAGGACTGACAAATGTGGATTCCAAGAGTCCACCAGAAACATCTGTTGACTACTCAAAGCTAAATCCATTAGACCCATTGCAGTAATGGAGAATACCTGTGGATCAAGCAAAGCTAAGTCTATCAGACTCGTTGTAAAACTCAAAACAGTCTTTCTTAGTATTGTCTCAGAACAGAAGTCAGGAGAGAATATAGGAGTTTAGAGTTTGGGTTTGGGGACTTTAAGGTTGTCCTTGTGAAGTGGGGAACTCTTTAAGACTGGGCATAGGTTATAATGTGAAAGCTTTGGATTATCTTAGTTGAATCACAGTCTTCTATTCCAGGAGAAACCATTCCCTAAATCAAATAGGTCAGTTTTTTTTTTTCTTATTTTCATTATGTGGCCCTTTATAGCCATGTTGTCTAGGGCTGGGGGTAGGTGGGAATAGGAAGTCACTGATAATAGGTATGGGTTTCCTTTTGGGGTGACATTTGGACAACTGTGTGAATAAGATAAAAACTCATGGAAATAACACACTTTAACAGGGTGAACTTTATGATAAGTGACAGATCAAATATGAATGTGTTTGTGTCTTTAAATACTTGTGAGGATAGTCACTGGTCATCTCTGAAAACACCAGCATGATGCCTATCTTTTGTTTAAAAAAAAAAAAAGCACAGTAGGCCTAATTAATTTCAACTACACTTTTTTGTGCTTTGTCAGGAGTTAACCAGCAAACCTCTATGGGAGAACAAAAGATTTTTGTGGAAGGCATTCACATTCTACTAAAACTCTTCCTTTGGGAGATTTTTAAAATTTAGAAAATTGACGTCTAGTTTTTAAAGTAACCATATCTCAGAGTTTCCATACATGACACACATTTTTTTCAGCAAAAATTCTACCCAGAAACAGGGGGGAAATCCCCCTCAATTTTTTTGTATAGTATTCTCTACATAGCATGAGTTATTTCAACAACACTACTGCCTCATTCTTTATAAAAACCCACTTAATATTAAGTGACAGATTACATGTGAGTCCATGTGTCTTTAAATGTCTGCAAGGTAGCAACGATTAACAGTCACTGGTTATCCCTGAAAAGGTCAGCAAATTAACTAAGGTCATTTTGTAAAAGAAAAAGTTGATACCTAATTTAAACTACTTTTTGTGTGCTTTGTCAAGAGTTTACCAGTAAATCTTAGTGGGGAAAAAAAGGTATTATGCTCATACCCCATTCCAATCAACAATGTTGTGAAGATTCTGCCATTTGAGATGGTAAAGTCACGTCCCTGAACACATTGAAACCACACTGTGTTGCAGTCAGGTGAAGGCACAGGAACCAAGGGATGGACTCCAGGTTTTCCTTGGGACACCGTGTAACACTTGAACATCTGGCAGTCAAACCAAGTGTGAAAGTTATATCTCAGCTGTTAGCAAACCTCAATCAATGCTTCCATTTTTAGATAGAAGACTGTTACTGGAAGGTAAAATATTTTCCTTCAGCACATCACAGGGTCACCTAGAACACCCCTAAAAGATGTGTTCTGAACTTTGGAGACAAGGGACCCAGAGCGAGACTAGGTACAAAGCAGAGAAACTAAGGCGGTCAACACCATCAGCCTGTCAGATCTCTAGTGCCACACCTCTTCCTTTCCCTAGCTTTCATATTCCCAAGAACTACCTCTTCCAATGTCTGTTATGCACCTCACTATAGAGTCCTGGCTCTGACAGACAATTAACAGACCCCGTTTCTATGTAGGGAATCCTATCAATGTCCAAGGCTGGTTTATGTGTCCACACTGCAACACTGGTTTTCCTCAGCAGAAATTCAGCAACTCCTAACAGACCGAACATGATCATAGGAAATGACAACAAAGGGCAAACCAGGAGAACTTCTCTGAAGGTTTCATAATCATGTATTTTACAAATTGTGAATTAATCCCACAAGTGATTAAAGTGGGGAACTAACCTCTGTGGAGCACCCCATTCAAAGCCGTCAGCACAAGGGTGCTCTTGTTTTTCTTAATGTTTTTGTATTATATTGTGTTAGTCACCATACAGTACATCCCCGGTTTCCGATGTAAGGCTCAATGATTCATTAGTTGCGTATAACACCCAGTGCACCATGCAATACGTGCCCTCCTTACTACCCATCACCAGCAAGGGTGCTTTCTTAATGGTTACTGAGTTTTGACACTT
Organism: Ursus maritimus; assembly: GCF_017311325.1. Lineage (NCBI taxonomy): Eukaryota > Metazoa > Chordata > Mammalia > Carnivora > Ursidae > Ursus > Ursus maritimus. Next base: position 94,950,132 of record NW_024423319.1, read on the forward strand.
CTAACGCTAATGAGAACGAAAAGGCAGACAGTGCATACATTAAATATTGCTGATTGGCATAGTAAAAGCAGTCCAGTAACAGCTCACTAAGAAAATGAACTTTACACCCCAGGGCTACATACGCACTCATACAAACTTGCACATCTTGAGATCACTCTGCTTTTTTATTTCCAGAGGAAATTTTTAACTACTTTTACAAGTGAGATTCTGCCTTTTCAAGAAAGTGTGTGTGTGTGTGTGTGTGTATTTCTATATCACCCTCAACTGATGAGCATGGTTTCTCAACCTCAGTGGTATTACTGACATCTGGGGCCAGATAATTTTTTGTTTTGAGGTTCTGTCCTGTATTGTGGAACGTATCCCTGGTAGAGGTGTACCTGTCCTCCACCCTTTAGAGGCCACTTGCACACACCCTCCCCAGTCGTGGCAGCCAAAATGTCAAATGTCCCAGGGGAGCAAATTGCTCCCATTCGAGAACGACTGATGTAGAGTTGTAGAGCTAGAGAGCATGAAAACACAAGCCCCCACCAAAAGAAAGAAAAAATAAATGCTGCATGAATTAGCAGTAATTTTTGCTACATAAATACTTCCTTGATGGATATGAAACTAATCTTGGTTGTGGGTATATTTTGAAATCTATTTGCAAGGCTATATTAAGCTTTTTTTTTCAATCATTCACCTTTGATCAGCTTCTCTCTTTCACCTCTTCACTTCACTTCCAAAGCCTTTATAATGGGCCTGATTTGTTGTACCTTGTATTTGTCACAGAGAAATTGCCAAGGGAACAGAGCCTCCTAGAATAGGGAGTCTCAAACTTGAACGTACATGAGTATCATCTAGAAATATTGTTAGAAGTCATGTTCTGATGCTCAGTGTGTGGGGTGAGAGTCAAGATTCTTCATTTCTAACAACTCCCCAGTGACGGTCCTGGGAGCACACTGACCTTTGCAGGGTGCTAGCACACTAGTAGTAGAGCTGGGCATGGCTAGAATCAGATATTGCTCCTGCCTTATTATAATCATCAGTATGCCCCCCATGAAAGCAATTTCCTCTGCTGCTTTTAAAGAACAGTTTCTAACTTGCTTCCATTCTGTCCATTAAAGAAAATACACTGGTACAGAAAGGGATGAAAGAGACAGTAATTCCTACCCTTGGCTGCACATTAGAATCATCTGGGTCTTCTGAAATTCCTACGGTCCGGACTACTTTCCAGACCAATTAGATCAGAACCATATGATCATTTCAATAGATGCAGAAAAAGCATTTGACAAAGTACAACATTCCTTCATGATAAAACCCCTCAACAAAGTAGGGAATGCACCTCAACATAATAAAGGCCATCTCTGAAAAACCCACAGCTCATATCATCCTAATGAGGAACAACTGAGAGCTTTTCCCCTAAGGTCAGGAACAAGACAAGGATGTCCACTGTCACCACTTTTATTCAACATAGTACTGCAAGTTCTAGCCACAACAATCAGACAAGAAATAAAAGGCATCCAAATTGTCAAGTCAATCTTTCACTATTTGCAGATACATGATAGAATACACAGAAATCCTTAAAGATTCCACCAAAAACTAGAATGGATAAATGAACTCAGTAACATCGTGGGATACAAAATTAATATACAGAAATCTGTTGCATTTCTATACACCAATAATGAAGCAGGAGAAAGAGAAATTAAGAAAACAATCCCATTTACAACTGCACCAAAAACAATAAGATGCCTAGGAATAAACCTAACCAAAAAGATAAAAGACTTGTACTCTGAATACTATAAAACACTGATGAAAGAAACTGAAGATGATGCAAACAGAGGGAAAGATATTCCATACTCATGGACTGGGAGAATAAATATTTATTGCTAAATGTCAATACTATACAAAGCAATCTAATTTAATGCGACCCCTATCAAAATACCAACACCGTTGCTCACAGAGCTAGAATAAACAAACAATCCTAAAATGTATATGGAACCACAAAAGACCTCGAATATCCAGAGCAATCTTGAAAAAGCAAAGCTGGGGGCATCACAGTTCTGGATTTTTAAGTTATATTACAAAGCTGTAGTAAGCAAAACAGTATGGTACTGGCACAAAAACAGACACATAGATCTATGGAACAGAATAGAAAACCCAACAATGAACCCACAATTACATGGTCAGTTAATCTTCGACAAAGCAGGAAAGAATATCCAGTGGGAAAAAGACTATTTCTTCAACAAATGGTGTTGGGAAAACTGGACAGCTACATGCAGAAGAAGGAAACTAGATCATTTTCTTACATGATGCACAAAGTAAACTCAAATGGTTTAAAGACCTAAAGGGGAGACCTGAACCATAAAAACCCTAGAATAGAACACAGGCAGTAACTTCTTTGACATCAGCCACAAGAACTTCTTTCTAGATATGTCTCCCGAGTCAAGGGAAACAAAAACCAAAATAAACTATTGAGACCACATCAAAATAAAACCTTCTGCCTGGCAAAGGAAATAATCAACAAAACTAAAAGGCAACCTACAGAATGGGAGAAGCTATTTGCAAATGACATATGTGATAAAGGGTTAGTTTCCAAAATATACAAAGAACTTTTAAAACTCAACACCAGAAAAACAAACAATCCAATTAAAAAATGGGCAGAAGGCATTCTCTTGAATAGACATTTTTCCAAAGAAGACAGATGGTCAACAGAAAACATGAAAGGATGCTCAACATTACTGATCATCAGGGAAATGCAAATCAAAACTACAATGTGATATCACCTCACACCTGTCAGAATGGCTAAAATCAGCAACAGAAACAACAGGTGTTGGTGAGGATGTGAAAAAAGGGGAACCCTCTTGCACTGTGGGTGGGAATGCAAAGTGGTGCAGCCACTCTGGAAAACAGTATGGAGGTTCCTCAAAAAGTTAAAAATAGAGCTATGACCCAGCAATTGCACTACTGGGTATTTACCCAAAGAATACAAAAATACTAATTCAAAGGGACACCCCGATGTTTATAGCAGCATTATCTGCAATAGCCAAATTATTAAAACAGTCCAAGTGTCTAACAGTTGATTCATGGATAAAGAAGAGGTGGTATATATATATATATATATATATATATAATGGAATACTATTCAGCCATAAAAAGAACGAACTCTTGCCATTTGCAACAACATGGATGGAGCTAGAGAGTATTATGCTAAGCAAAATAAATCAGAAAGACAAATGCCATATGATTTCACTCATATATGGAATGTAAGAAACAAATGGGCAAAGAGAAAAAAAGGGAGAGAGACAAATTAATAAGCAGACTCTTAATTATAGAGAACTGATGGTGGGGGGGAGGTGAAACAGGTGATGGGGTTTAAGGAGCGCATTTGGTGTGACGAGCACCGGGTGTTGTATGCAAGTGCTGAATCACTATATTGCACACCTGAAACTAATATAACACGGTATGTTAACTAACTGGAATTAAAATTGAAACTAAAAATAAATAAGTTTGGGGATCAGTGAATTAGCCCAGTGCTTCTCACGCTTTAACACACAGACAGAGCCACCTTGGAAATCTTGTTAGAACATATAAAAGCTGATTCTGATTCTAGAGTTCTGGGATGAGGACTGAGATTCTGCATTCCTCACACGCTCCCAGGAGATGCCAATGCTGTTGGTCCTCAGACCACACTCGGCATAACAAGACTCAAGGCAGCCTCCCTGTTTGAGAGCATGCATCAGAATTGAGAATTCTCTGAGCTGGAAAATAGAAAACAGAACAACCGGAGTGCAATCACTCATACCTGTGTTGTCCAGGCAGGTCGACAAGGAGCAAGAATATGTGTTAAGAATTGTGCAGAGTATGAGGAATAGTAAAATGGAGAAATCCTGGTGAGGGGACAGGAGGAGTTCAAAAGGAGCCTGGTTGCAGATGGGAGACACAGCAGGCAGGAGATGAGAATGGGTCAGCAGAGCAAGAGAGAATCATGGAAGGAAGAACAAAGACGAAAGAAATATAATTTAGCATTTCTGTTCTGGTCCATGTTTTATTTGGTGAACTCACTGCCAGATGCCAGCTTTGCTGTGCTGCTAAGCAATCTTTGTTTTGATGGATATTAAAAGAACACGAGGAGGTGGGAGATGGTCTGATAATTGGGAAGACACAGGTCCAACCTGGGCACAACATACCAATTCCTTTCTTTTCTGTTTACGTACACACCCACTGTTGCTATGCCACATTTGGGAAGTTTTCTTTTGAAGACTGTCCAAACTGATAATAAAACTATTACCGAAGTTGGAAATACAGACATATAAAAAAGTCAGCCTATAAAAAATACATTTCATTATCTTGCAAGTTTGCTGGTGCTAGAATAATGTCCAATGTTTTTCTATGTCAGAAATTACTTTTTTTTTTTTTTTGGTGTATTTGATACAGAAATTTTGAGGAGGGATGGGGGTCCTTCATTTTCAGCCATCTTTTGTAAGAATCAAGAAGACTCCTTCTGATGATACTGGATAAACAGGAAGTGTCCATGACCATGTTCAGAAGGACCTGACCATGTTCTGTCAAGGTCTCTTACACAGCGTTAGGGACCGGCAGAGCATGTCATCTACATACCATAGTGCCCACTTGTAAATAAATACATTGAGACAGACTGCTTAAGTGAGCCACTTTGCAGGCACCACAGTCGTCAGCAGCTAATGAATCAGTGTTTCTGGTCCAATGACATAACCAAGAAAAGAAAAAGAAAAATTTAAAACCCAGTATATTTTTAGTCTACTCACTGAATTAGGGGGAAAAAAATACTTTCACAATGGTTCTATTTATAAGAGGCTGTGGGTTACTTCAGAGGTAACCCACCATCTTGAAAGCTGAGAAATGAGTTTGATTCTAGTTAAGCACCATATGTGACTGCCATAAAATGAAAACCTTTAAAAATACACACACACACACACACACACACACACACACACACACCCCCCAACAACCCAAGACTATCATATACTCTCTGAAATCTATGCCATGGTTAACTTTTAAAAATAATATTCCCAGTCATTATATTTATATGCTGGTATCCTCCTTATTTTCATTTCTGTCTCCTCTTTGGGAACAGTATCATAAGTGGTTTTTGTGATAGAAAAAAATAAATGCAGATGAATCATGAAGATTCTCTAAATGAATCTTAAATCTTATTAAAACAGTTGAGTCATCTGTGTCTCCCTCCCACAGGGGCAATAAAGAATTCATTTAGTCTAAATAATTTTCTATTTCTCTACCAGTTTCTGGGTTCTTTAAACCTGAAAAAACCTTCAGAACGTTTCCATCTAAGGAACTGAGAACCTGTGTCTCTGACCCTAGGTGGGAATGGTGGGGTTGTCATTCTCTTGCGTGATGGTTTTAACTTTCTTTTACAGAATGAGACCTATGGTGTTTGAAGGGAGAAAACAAATTATGACCATATCCATGAAAATAGCTAAAACCTTGAATTTTCCTTTTTTTTCATTTGCTGATTAGAAGCTTTTTTTTCCTTTACCTATCCATATTTTCCCTAATGACCCATTCTTAACACAAAATGCCCACTTTTAACTGATTAATTGAATACATGACTACAGAGTTTGTACTTTTTTGTGTTTTCAAGAATTTCAATTATGTTGTTTTGAGGATAATCCTGGAAGGGACCCTTCTGAGATAGATGTGTATGGCAAGTCATTGAAACCAAGACAATAAACACGTTCCCAAACTATGTCCACACAATGATCCTGGGTTATAGTAACATTGGCTGTTTAGTGCTATTTCAATCAGATATTTTTTCACCTGGGGTATGTAAGCCTTAGGCTATTAATAATTTCGAAGGAGAGAGTGTCAGATCTCCTGCTCCCATGGAGGTGTTAATTATTGAATGTCTCTGGGGCACAGATAATGAAATTGCCTTCGAAAATTGAATTTTGGTTCTACTGTGTTAATATTATGTATCTAGATTAAGCGCTGAGAACATCTGTACAGTTAAATTGGAAAATTACCAATAGAATCTTGGGTTTGTAAAAACATATTCAAGTAACACTGCCTTGGGATACTTAGACAGTTAGAGAGAAACTATAAATGAACCTTTGCAATAGAAAGTGGTTTCCTGCCACTCTTTAAGGCTAGTAATTGAACTGAATTGTCATGGCATGGTATTTAAAAATAAAGGCAGCCACAAGAAACCATGCTTACCCTGGTGTGTGTCTCCCCTAGGCCCACAAATTCAGTAGTGTGAGAGTGCAGGGAGACAAGGCCTACACCAACTATAATGTGAAAATGAGTTCATTCCCATAAACACATAAATTTCAATCTATTCTCTGCCAAACAGCTAAGAGTAAAAAGGAATATTTGACTTACTGGGCTTATTTTGATCCTAATTTTTCCCTGGGAGTCAGATAGTTGTCAATGCTTGTCATCAGTTTCATCCTCTCATCCCTCAATACGGCAGGGTTAAAATTATTGTCGATAAGGCAACAAAAGGTATATAATTGGGCAGGGCAGTATACCTTAGATGACAAGTGATCAGTGATTTAGAAATCTATATTTCTTTTGAAATTCGTTCTAATATTGTTCTTCTGTGAACTGAAAGCCTTCTGTCACTGCAGGGGTTACCCCAGGATATTTTTAATAGTTTCTGGATGTGTTAATTCTCTACTATTCCTAAATGCTATTTAGAGAAATAGTGTTAATTTCTTCCCTAACACTTCAGTCTATGCTGTAAAGACCAAGTGCTTCTAATGCTTCTCTCAATGCTGTCCTTGACAGGTGGCTCAAATCTTTGAACTACTGAGAATTATCTTTTTTTTGCATACACAGGTGACTCATCCTCCCTGACTCATGGTCAATGCTTCCCATTTTATATCCTGACTTGTTGGAGAGAGTATACTGTTTTCTCCTTGAATACTGAGGTATTCAAAATAAGAATAATCTCAACAATAAAACCCTACAATGTTTGAATAATTTTTATCTCAAGTGATAAACAATATTTATAGCGATACTAAATTAATTTACAAAGGGAAAGTGATTTTCTGACTAGTTTTAGGAGAAAGGCTGATTTTGGCATAGAAGCATATAATCCTGGTAGAGAATTCTAAATAAAATCCACCATAAGATATTTAGAAGTGTATGTAGGGTTTATATTTTTGGTTTTGGAACAGAAGATAGGTGGGTGGAGACATGTAGGAGCACAGAGAACACACTTTATTATTCATTATGGTTCAGTGGAGAAAAATCACTAAACGAGCTGGGATATGGCCAGCAGAAATAGCAGTAATTCTTTGTGATGACGATCCAGTGCTGCCTGGAAACTCATATTCCTGGGACTGTGATGTGAAACACAGAATAAAATTCCAAATGTAAAGAAGGTAACCACTTAGCAGGGATTTGTGGTTAAGTAGCACCTTTCTTAGAAGTAACTTACTAATCTTGAGTGATGAATATATACCTCAGTTATTTAAACACGTGCTGCTCTCATTTTTCTACAGCTACATAAGCTCTAGGCTATGCCAGAGAGACAGTTTTTCTGAGTTTCTAAGATTTACTATGAACTTGTGATGACTGACCATCAAGAAGACATTTTGAATTTCCTGCTTCTTAGCACACCATCCAAAACAATGAGAGAAATGAGATCCACTCTACAATTAAAGATTCCTCGAATTTCTTGTATTATCTCCCAACACCAATGTTTTTAGACATTATAAATAGTTAAAACGACGATTTCTTTTAGCCTTAATAAAGAGGAAATAATGTATACCTCATTTTTTACACAATTATAGAATCAAATATCCAAAATATTGAGTCATTTGAGTAAGTGTAATGGCACTGGCAAGTTTAGATGGGAAAATATAAGACTACATTTGAGCCAAGGAATTATGAGTGTTAACTGGGAAATCTGAAACAATGGAGACTTTAAGGTCATTTTTACCAACAAAATCAGTCTCCTCCAATATTAAGATCAGAAATTGTTTTTTTGTGACAGTATAGGACAGGACCATAGAGCTTGTACAAATTCAGTCATACATTAACAAGATCTGTAGTTAGTCAACAAGCTGGAGGAAGCCAACTAGCCTTAAGGATGGGTAGATATTAATAGAGGAATGATGAAGATTTAATTCTCTACAAGGAAGACAACATGGAGACAGAAATGAATGTAGGAGAACAATGTGTCATGAGAGAATGGTGAATATTTGAGTCTACCTGGATCAGAGGACTCCTGCACCACAGTAGTAGGAAGAAATTCTCTTTTGGAGAATTTTAATGGTCAGATGAAAGAATATGGGTACATTTTAGGTCTAGTTGACTTTTTTAAAAAAGCAATAGACACTCTCATTGAGGTATTTCAGGAAGATGTATCTGGAAGTAAAAAAAAAAAAAAAAAAAATCAGGGGGCACCTGGGTGGCTCAGCTGATTAAGCATCCAACTCTTGATTTCATCTCAGGTCACGATCTCAGGATCCTGGGATCGAGCCTTGTGTCAGACTCTGTGCTCAGCAGGGAGTCTGCTTGAGGATTCTCTCTCCCCCTCTCTCCCCCCCTCACCCACGTGCTCTCTCAAATAAATAAAGTCTTTAAAAAAATATTGAAATAGCTTCTGCATGAAATAGGGTTTGAGCTTCGATGTTGAAGATGGTAGAGAAAGGACAGCACCACTGTGAAAGATTATGAGAAGGAGAAATTCATCAGGGCTTAATGAACTGGTCTTGGAAAGAAGGAGAAAACAAAAGAACAATAGAACGTCAGACAATTGTGACTTGGAGATCAGAGAGAAACAGAAATTACAGAAAAGAATTTGGTTGCTTTTATATGACATACTGACTTTTAACCGGAGTAATTCTGTTAGTTTCTATAAGACAACAAACTGTCAATTCAAGTAGGAATTTTTTATATTAAAAAGTCTTTAACATAAAGAACATGAGTACTTGTTAATTCTTGGTGTTAAAGAAAAAACAGGTATCTGTTTTTCTCTGTAATTTTATGATTTTTTTTTTCATTTTTCAAGATAAAAAAAATGAAGGCAATAAGAGTAAATGAGTGTGTTAAGAAATGAGAGCTTGCAGAGGAACAGGTTAGTTTATTACCAGTTTGGCAAAAGATGGGAATATATGTACATAAGGGGAAACTGCCATTTAGTACATGAAAATAAAAAAGATGGCAGACAGCGAGGAAAGGGCTAATTGGACAATATCATAGAGGTTGTTAGATTTCAAGGAATCAGGAGCATTAGCATTGAGAGTAAGGTGGGAAACCTCTGGGACGAGGGGAAGGGCTGAAATTCGCGGAGCCATATAGAGGTAATAAAGAGAGGAGGTGATTAGAAAGTGGATTTTCTAATTATATGGACTCAATCTTGCAAGTACTTTGTAAGATATATTCATTTATTAAGAGTAAGAGATGCTGTGATTAAATTATACTCTTGAGGAGTCTGAAGAGGGTGAAATGGCTTCTACAGTCCTTATAATAGAAATTCAACAAGGATTTTTTTTTTTTTTTATTGTCGAGGAGCAGTGAAGGAGCACTTGGTGTTAGAAAACATTAATTTGTAGTGGATTTTCAAAGCAAATGATCATAATTTTCTTCAGATCAACTCTTGACAGGAAAGCTTGGTAATTGGCATGGCGGACCTGGTAGTGCAGAGTGAGAACCTTTCTGTGTGAGAAAGAAAATGAGAGGGCTGAGTGTTGACAACTGGTAGTTGGCCTTAAGCTATACATTCTTACTGAACATAATTTCGTAGAACATCAACACTGGGCAAAGATGCCCTGTGACAGTGTTAACACAAGGCCAAGACCACTCTATGACCATGCTGCGCCAGAAATATAAACAACAACGACACAAAAAACGAAGCCCCTGTGCAACTGCAAAACTGACCCAACATTCCCCTCTCTCTGCTCACTGGAGTGGCTGCTGCGTCCTGGCCAGTGACAATTCTAGCCCTCCTCAGTTCCCGGTTTCTGACAACATTCATTCCTGAGAATGTGACATTCACTTCCTTGGACCCTCCCTAAAACCCATTAGCATAAGCCCCAATCCTACAGTAATCCCCCAACTCCTTTTTATCGGCATGGTCCACTGTTCTTCATGGTTTAGTCTTGCTTGTTGTAAAAAAGTTGACTCTGTTGCTTATAGGGTATTTCTCGTGGTCTCTCGCTGGCATTTTCATCATTAGCACAACTAATCCTAAGTACAAGCTGGGAGGGTACAAGTGAAACAGGAAAGGAACTGATGGACTGAAAGATATGGACAGAACTTACAACACTGGTGAAGACTTGGTTTAGTGTGTGATGTTCTTCACTAGAATGATGACAGTTGGTACTGAGCACTTACTACTTAAAGCTCCAAGTACCACTTCTAGCACGCAGTAGACTGTACTCTGATTAAAGACTCATTTTTATTTTAAGGATGGGGCTTAGAATAAGTTCTTTAACCTTGAGATGAATAGATCTTTGCATATCAGTTCAGACTCACAGACAATGTTAGAAACGCAAGGATGCTGTAAGTGTTTTCTCTCCTTCTCCACTGACATGGTAGCGAAGAAAAAAAGAGGATCCTGGCCAAAGAAGGGAGCTGAGGGGATCACTTTCCACTCTCACAAGGTCAAGTAACTCAAATTAGATTAAATTAGTTTGTCATCTAGATATCACTCTCAACCACTAAGTTGTCAATGGAGAAAAAATAATCACTATTCAATCTGGTTTAAACTTATTCTGATAAAAAAATACTGAGGAACATCTTTTAATTTTTTTTTCCACTGGTATATTAGAGAAAGAGCAGGTGCGTGAGCAGGGTGGGGGGAGGGATACAAGCAGAGAGAGCAGCAGACTCCCCGCTGAGCAGGGAGCCTGACACAGGGCTCGATCGCAGGACCCTGGGATCATGACCTGAGCCAAAGGCAGTCGCTTAACCGACTGAGCCACCCAGGTTCCCCGAGGAACATCTTTTAAAATTTCAGATTATCAGATTTGGAATAAAATATTTAATCTTTCAGAGAGCCTCCCTAATCTTTCAGATAAGCCTCCTGCTTATCTCCCTAAGGTGGTGTCAGGTATATGGACAGAAGGGTTTTAAGGATCTCCCGGACATGATAAAAGATCCAAGGTCCTCAGGTATGATGCCCTCTATGCCTCTAGTCTCTGGGACAAGATGCCTTTTACAGGTGGGTGTGGTTGACCTTGCTGACAGTACGGCTGAAATCTCTCATTGGTTCAGTTAGTGATCTGGTCTGTTTTCACCTGGTTAAAACAACTGGACCTCAACTTGTTCTTCACAGACTAATGACTGTAACCAATGCCCCATCACATCTTCTGGTTCAGCAGCTACAGTGAGTCCCCGTTTATCAGGCGAACCAGACCTCAGCCCAGTGGTCTATACCACTGGGAATTGGGGTTGGTTCAGGAAATGAAAACTGCAGGTCTTCTGTCAGATCCCAATATAAACCAAGTTCTTAGAGTCTAGTTGAAGGTTGGTGGGAGAGGGGCAGACCAAAAAATTACCTTTTTCCCATCTCTCTCAATGGAGAGTGAAAGAATAAGCCCCCTTCTCAGCCTCTAATGTTACGCTTATTCACTGAAAGTACCTCCTTCCTATCGCAAGTGAGGAAATTGGTGACCGCTTTCTTCTTTCCCTCTCTCCCTCATTTTCCTCTTCCTTCCATCACTTCCTAGACAGAAATGGGCATTATGTCTCTATAGATCCCCGACACTCTATTTTTCTTGTACCACTGGGAAGAGCCTAAGGTCCTATGTGGGTGAGCTAAGGAATAACTGTCAACTCGTGGATTAGGTTGACGACTTGATAGCCTAACACTTGGGGAAAAAACTTGCCAAAGACCATACTGGACTTGCAAGGGTGCCACCTTGTGGCATGATCCAATTTAGAATATTATTACGGATTACCTAGATCTTCTGTATTCAGTCACAATGATCTCAGGCAGATGGATGCCTAGGGAGAACTAAGTCAAATGTAGTTTACAGAGGGAGTCAAAAAGAAACTAACCTATTAGTTCAGGATAACTGATTGATAAAGAAACTATGATAATGGTGTCAATTTATGAGAGCAACACAGCAACCAGGAAGAAAACTAGAGTTTCTCGCATTGTGTATCTTGACGTGTTATACTGGGTTGAAGTGTTTGGCGTGGAGGCAGGCCTTCCTTATTTTTTTCTGTTGCTGGGAAGGACTGATAACTCTGAGAGACAGTAGTATATAAAAGTTTTATATTCCAAGAGATTTGCTCCCTCTTTTAATGTCAATGAACACAACATATGGTGGTCATACATGTTTTATATGTATATTTTGGATTTATTTAAAAATACCTTTGCCTAGTAATCTCAATGAATGATTCTATTTTTCCCATCTACAATCTGATTCACTTGCTCTATAATTCTCTATTGTGACTATTCTAGAACTATGAGGAGAATGCCAAGCATAAGATCTGAGCATTTCCCTAATCAAAGCAGAGAAGTAAAGATTTTAGTAAGTCTATTTAAAATGCTCTGGGGTCTGTAATAAAAATGCTAACATAACACAAAATATACTATTAAACATATTTACACACTAAATATCCCCTAATGTTGTACAAATACTAAATCTTAACCAAAACTGGTTTATATTCCACATTACTAAAATTCCATTTTTCCTACTTCATAAATTATTTCAAAGGCAATTTTCACCAGCATGTGACTGTAAAGTGCTGGTATTTTTAATCCTCTGTAAATACATTCAAAGTTTAAACACAGTGGGAAGTTTCTTCTCTGTTGGAAATTTAATACAGCTGTGCTGAGCAAAAGAAGTTGAATTGTCTTTCAAATTGGACATATTAATTTAACTAAAGTAAATTAATCCCATACTGTAGGACACCAACCTGATTTAAAAATTTATAGTTCAAAGGCTAAAAATCACTCTTGTTTCAAATAAAACATTAGACTGTAGAGTAACAAATAGGATAATCATCTTAATATCAGTTGAAGGATCAAGTTCCACGCATTTGGAAATAACTGATTTATACATCCATGCCATAGAGTAGTACTGATCTAAAACACATATGCTCGGTTTTCATTATACCTACTTAAATGCACACAAAACGCCCGTAAAATAGTCACTATATTCTATCATAGATAGCCACGTAACAAAGATAAGTATTCTAATTTCCACATTTCATTACTTCTCTGACTGTAGAAATACTTTGAGTCTTGTCTTGACTAATGACAAGATTGTACTATGGAATGTTTTCAAGGTTTTATATTTCAAAGGGCAAGGAATATTGTTCCAGCAGTATTTTCTGGGTGGCATGATACATAGGGTTACAAAAGCCAATCCTTTGATTCTCTCCAATCATCTCATGTGCCTACAGTAACAACAAACTTTTCAATATTTGGAACCCTGTTAGGAATAAACTGGTCTTTTGATTTAGCCCTACTCGACCAGATAGCTCGCCAACTGAGTAGCATGTGAAATAGTCTATGAAGTGCTAGTATTGACTGATGCCATCAATGTACTAAAACACACTTTGCTGAGTTAACGAAGGGAACTAGGGTGATGACAAATGTCCAGAAGCCCTCATCAGCATACCTCTTAGACCCAAAGAAGACTTAAAATTTTAGACTACCATCAGCAACAAAGAGTGAAAGCTCTTTTCAATTAATCTGAGCACAGCACACTGTCACATTAAGCATAAAGAAATACAGAATCCAGCAATGATGCATAACTTTGGAGACAGAACACAGTGACAAGAAACCATGGAGTTCCAGGCCATGATGTCGCCCATGGTATGGTGATGTCAATCTGTAGGTAGACAAAAGTCCGGTGGGGGGCACCCCACTAGAGTATGGGGAACTTAGGGAAAGGTAGGTAGCCATCTGAAACAAGCAGACTTAACATCAAAAAGTAAGATGTGTGGGATGTTTTGAAAGAATGTCCAAAAAGTTCGTATATATACTTTTCCTATTAAAAGGTGAAATCTAATTCTCCTCTTCTTAGATACAGGCTGGATTTAGTGACTAGCTTCTAATAGAATGTGGCTAGAATGATGCTGGATGACTCCTAAGGCTAGTTTTGAAAAGGTAATATAGTTCCCTGCTGGTTCGCTCTTTCTCAGGATGTTTACCCTGGGTACCTATGTCACGGGAAGAGGCCCCATGTGGGTGCCCCAGTCAATAGCCTTTGCCCGAGGTCCCAGCCTATAGCCAGTATCTCCTGCCAGCCATGTATGAATGGAATTCTCAGAAATGATTCCGTTCTAAAGAGCCCAAATGTCCATCGGCTGATGAATGGATAAAGAAGATAAAAATAAATAAATAAATAAATAAATAAATAAATAAATAAATAAATAAATAA